>NW_009191906.1:0-13815 GCF_000690835.1 Fulmarus glacialis
CATGCTCGGAGTCGCTTTGTTTCTCTTGCTGAGGTGGTCCCCTCCTCTCCCCCTTCCTCCCTGGCTGCTCTAAACACTTCGTTTATCTCGGGCAGCCCTTCACACGGTGCGCTCCCGAGTTCGCGTAGTGGTGAATGCTGCTACCTCTCAGACACGTTTTTTCACCGTTGTGGTGGCTGAAGCTTTGGACGGTGAAGGGCTTGTTTGTCTTTGCAGACCCTCTGCTTTCAAGTCGGAGTCTGCTATTAAAATCACCCTATTTTTATCTTTAGTAGCAAGAAAAAAAAGCCACCGAACTTGTGTTGGGGCTTTTGAGATAAAGATCTGTTTGTGTTTTGGCAAAGATGCTAGTTAAATACAGTTAGTGACCCAAGAAAATCACTTGTCAAGCCAAGAATAAAAAGGTCGTAAGGGGATAGCTTTCCGTTCTCTCCTACCTAGTGCACCCAACCCCACAATAATGGCTCATGCTCTAATCCAGAGTTCAAAACTTGTGTATGCCACCACCTTTAGCCCAGACAGTTATCACAAAAACAGAAAGTTATGTTTTATCTATTAATTTATTTATTTTAATGAATCTTGTTTACCTAGCCCCTTTGGTTAGAAAATAAAATAGTCACGGAATTTATTGTTTGTATTGTTTTTCCTTGAGGCCCTGAGTTCAGAGCAGGCAAACTGATGTTAATGTTACTGTTCTCTCATCAGGTTTCGAAATGCACACTTCATTCCCACTTTAAAGTTACTAAAAATGTAGTTGAGCTTTTTTGTGCAAAGTACAATTTTGCAAGTTTGGGGAGGCGGGTGCACCTGGTGTCCCTTTAATAGTCTTGTCACTGTCAGTGCACATAACCCATTCCAATTCTGTAAATACCAAAGCAAAGTCTCAGTGTGTGTACATATTAACATCTGTGTATCAAACTGTCTTTTCATGGGATGGGAGTGGGGGGGAGATCCAGACTGTTTATCTTTCCCCTGCATACACACGATTCCACCGCATTGTTCCTGAAGTCTTCTGACAGTCTTGTGAATTTGTTGTTGTTGTTGATTTGAAGATTCTTGTTTGTCTGAACTCGAAAAAACATTTGGTAAGATTCAAGGTTCCCCCTATTCTCTAGAAAACTATTAAGTACTGTCTTGGTTTTCATCAAATACTGCAATCTGCGACTCCTTTCCTTTCGTGAAGGACTCTGAAGAGACATCTATAAGCAGACAACAGATCAGGAGATAACTTCTGGTGGCTTTTGGTGTTGGTCTATATGGTACCTTATGATGTCAATATTGATCTTCAGGAAGGAAGGAAGAGGTGCAGTTTTGTTGTTTTGGTTTCTTTTTTTTTTGTTAGTACATGACAACATTAGATTATGATGATTCCATTTCATTAGTGGAAAACACGTCTTTGTTACTGTATATTAATTCCTGAAAGGAAAGTTATTCTTCATACATTTATACATTATTCTTCATACATTAACATTTAAAATGTTAATGAAAACTAGTATCACAGTTAAGATAAATGAGGCAGTACCATGAAATACCATTTGGCTTTTATCCCAATGAGAGGCTTCTGGGGTGTGTTCTGATCTTGTTTTGTCGCTGGGGTTCTTTTTGGTTTGGTTTGTTGGGGTTTTTTTGCCCTCTCTTCTTGTGACCATAGAGAAGGAAGTGAGTTTCTTTTCATGGCCAAAATTGAAATTCCACCCTAGAAAATTCTCTTCAAACATAAATTTTTGATCCATCTAGTGGGAATTTATTTTCTAATTACATTACTATTTTCCTCTAAATAATATTATTAATAATAATAAAGGGTAGTAATGATTGAGTTGGTTTTGGTTGCTCTTCTAGTTATATCAAATCTAGACAATTTCTTGGAGAATTCATAGCCTGTTTGTTGAGCAAGACTAGCACAGTAGCTTACACAATGATTTTGAATATCTCAAGGGAATATTCCAAAGATGCAAAAAACCCCGATGTGTGTGGAGCGTATCATCAGTTCATCATGGCTAGTGTGGGTTGTGCTGATAGTCTGAAGTACTTGATACTGGCAAAATGAAAGGTTAAACAAAGGAAAGATTTAGAAAGTGCCATCTGTCTTCCATCAAGTAGAGCATGGGGGAGGGAGGTGTGCCTAAGTGCTAGAAGATACAGAACAGGAAATCGTTGGCATTTCACTTGAGTATTAATTATGCACTGCAGTTTTGCTTTACATAAATGTGAATAATAGCTGAGTTGAAAATGCCAAATCTGAAAGGTATTTGATCAATAATGTCTGGACAACGTTAAAGACGTATCTACTGGTGAGCTAATATCGTTAACTCATAGGAAGAAGATATGTTGGTAGCTTTCTGAAAAATGCACGTCTTAAGATAACTAACATCTTAAAATAAGCCCCATGCGTTTTTGTGCCTCAGGGTTCAGTGCAGGTAGAGTAAATGCGTGATGTACGGAAAATTGAGTTCATTCAGAGTGACTTCTGCCTGGCGGGAAAACCTTGTAATGAAGGTACCTTAGACCCTACTAAAGCACTGAATGTCATTTTATTAGTGTACACATCATCTTTACTACTTTCAATTTGATTCTCTTATCATCCTTCCTAATGGTAAGGGTGAGGTACTGGAAGGAAGGTCGAGAGGCTTGACCTAATCTGTTTCTAAAGACATTCAGCAATAAGTGTCTGGTGACTAATGTTATCTGTTGACCTCTTCCAGCAGCATGTCTTACTATTTGTATTCAATTGTTTTAGCCCTATGACTTGGGTAGCATCTGTGTGTTCCTACCGGCGAGTTGAAATCTGTCTGTTGTTCTGTTTCAACTCACTGTACATGCAGCAGAAATTGTTCCAGTTGGTTCAGCCCATTTTGATTATGGTTAGCCCATTTTGGCGAACCCAGACTGGCTCATGGTGAAAAATGCAACGGTTAAAATAGTATTGTGTGGCTTTGAGTTGTGATGGGAACTTTTAGAAGGGGAAAGCCTTTAGCTCTTTTTCCTGCTCCCCTGGCAGAATGCACTTGCTTTTCCATTGCAGTGCACCATCTACTCTCCAAATCTGGTATTCGGGATTATAGAACAAGAAAAGCTGCAGTGCAGAGCAGTTTAAGGAAACTGGGTGATGCCTGTGCTGATCTGTGAGTCAATGACTAATGAAAGAGAGGAAGGCTAACAGTCTCTGCCCTGAGCACAGTTCATCAGGGAGTATCTACTTAGTTCTGTGGATATGTTTGGAAGGGTTCATTTGCAGTTTGAGTTTGGCAGTAGTCTTTAAACAGTGGCTGGTTTTGTTTGTGGGGTGGTGGTGATAGTGGACAAAACTGTTCTAGGGCCTTATTTAATCTTCTTGTTTTCTGGTCTCTGTGCCTTTTCAGTGCAGAGGTTAAAGCCTTAAGGAGGGAGCACAATAAGCATTTCTATGTCTTTCAGCTCCCAATATATATTGTCTCTTAATCAAGTAGTAATTGAACGATGCGAACAGAAATAGACATACTTTACTTACAATAGAAACAATTGGCTTAAAAATAGACTTCTGTCTTTTTTCTAGGTGACTTACTGATGGCTTCCTGATTCTTTTTCCTTATTTTTGAAATTGACAAAAAACATTGCCCGAGTATTGTTTTCATTTACAATATTGTGCCCTGCAGCCATTTAAAGTCTAGTTATAAAGTGTCATAAGTTCAGATTGAACTTACACTTATTTTGAAAATAACTTTTAAAAGTATGTTTAAAAAAAATCAGACTTAAAAAATGACCGGCTTAAGCTATGATTCAGTACTCAAATGGCATAGTCTTCTAAGCAACATATAGTAATATGAATAAATGGTGGAGCAACTAACTTATAGCCTGTGTTAACACAAAGCTGAATAAAACTTGCCCGACTTACCATGCCATCAGTACTGTCAGGATTGCTCTTAATGAAACTGTAAGGAAAAAACAGAAGTCAATGTCAGCAACCCTGATTAGGCAACTCTGACAATTGTCGATATCTTATTCCTTTGTGTGTGTGTGTGGCAGATAGAGTTCTTTAAGAAGTTCACAAATCTGTATTTGAATTTGTTTGAATGATAGTCGTTCAAAGTCTTCCAGGTTGCTCTGAATAAATGCTATAGGTGTTAAAAAACTGCCGTAAGAAAAATAATGGTAAGCTCTAAGTCAAGGTCGTTGAACTTCTGTAACTCCACAGTTTACTTCAGTTAGGCTTGCTGACAGTTCCCAGACTGTACAGTCAGGTTAGCAGAGGCCATTGTCTGGAAAACTAAATGGATTTTGGTTCCAGTGACTACTAAAGGCTACTTTCTTGTAGCCAAGTCTGGAAATACAAGATGTATTTAAGCAGTTCTTTTGTGTTTAAAAGAAGACTCTAAGGCAGCTTTTAGTGTGCAGAATGAATCCTTGTATTGAAATGTCTTTGAACTTTAGTCAAATGCTATTCCTTCTGCCTCCTCTTTAGCAAACTTTTATCTGTATTCTGTCTTGAGCCTTGAAGCCTCCAAGATTGTTCTTCAGAACTAGATGCGGGGTTTGTGTTTCACAGCCTGAAAAGTATCGGTACCCTTTCCAATATTCATTTCTTCTTTCAGATGTGTTGGAAGAGCCTTGCTCATCATTAAAGTATTTAGAAGTATTTTTATTTTTTTATTTTTGCAAATTAGGAAGAGGAAAGGGCAAAGTTGTGAGAATTGAATCTTCAGTTTTGGGTCTTTTTACCACAGAGGAATATAGAAGAGTAAGTGAAGAAAAGAGCATATTATGTCTTCCTTCTAAGATCTGCAAGAAGAACATCTTCACTGTCCTATTATTTTGTAATACTAGACTGCCAGAGATTTTTTTCTTTAACAATACTATATATATTTTTTTTTTTTTTAAACAGTCTGCCAGGAATGCTTGATAGGACAGAATTCTTTGGATTCTTTTAAACAGTAGTCTAATACTGTCTTTTTTTTTCCCCTGCATATGCCTACATTTTCTACTTTTTTTTTCCCCCCTCTTTCTACCTGATTTATAAAGACTCTGCTCTTCTGCTCTGGCAACTTTGTTACGGATTTTCTTCTTCCTTTGTCGAGAACATGGTGGACTGGGAAGATATTCATGAATACAGCCCAAACTGAGTTTGAATACCAGCCAGTGAAAGGGAGAAACTTGGGTTAGTCTGTAAGTACAGAACATAAATATGAGCATAAATCACTGCCTATGGTTTACTCCATAATTGTCCTTTCTTTTAAATGTAGCATCTATCTTCTACTAGTTGCTCTTGTAAACAACTACTCTTCTTGCTAAAATTTTGTTCTGTCTTAGTTTGGCAGTTTTTAAGTTCACATGTTTTTCCTCTAATTCACATATAAAAGTAAAAATTCTGTAATCTAACCGAACTGGACAGAAATTCAACTTCTAAGTATGTTTGTAAATGAAGACTTTTCCATTACCATAGATGATAGCTCTGAAAGCAACTGCCATTGATAAAAGTTGGAAACTGCTATTTGTATGAGATACTGATGCTTTCATCTTATTATTTTCATCCCCAAATCAATATTAATTAACACTTGTGTGACTGTTTCTTGTTTGTGCTTATTCGGTTACTGTATAAAATACCATTTGACTACGGGGTAACACAGATAAGCTGTGCCTTTTTTTCCCAATTAGTGTGAACCATTCACGCTTCAGTGGCTTTCAAAAACAGTCATCTCAATGGGGATTTTTTTTTTTTCATTACTTTAAGTAGCGTGATATTGTTTCATCCAACACTTTTCTCATTCATTCCTAAGTAAGACTCTGTATTCTGATGTGATGGTGGGAAAGAGCAATGTAATGCCTGACTGGAATTCCTTTTCTTTTCCTCCTTGAAAATAACTCCGACAGAATGTTGCAAAAGTAGAGTCATCTTCCAGGCAATAGTTGACAACATGGCTGTTTTGAAAAGAACAGAAGGGTATTTCTGTGTTTGAACTTTGAAAGCCCTTTAAACTTAACTGACTTTGAAGAAGAGATGGACAGTCTAGCTAGGTGGCATGGTTTATTAGAGTTGAAAGCAGAGAGGATTTCATACCATTTATGTATTGGGAAAGGTTATTAATTACTGATGCTGCTTCTTATGGGGCTAAAAGTGTTACTGGATTTAAGGCCAGGAAAACTCCTTTCCTTAGAACCTGTTGGCAGGATGCAGTAGTAGGGGAACTGATACAAGGAAATACATTTCAACATTTGTTAGGGCTGTATCGCATAGCAAAACTTACAAAAGTCCCAAGCAAAAGATTGTTTTATTAAAATCACTTATAGTATGAAAAGACCTAGGTTATTATATATAAATAGATAAACAACAAAACTTTAATTCTTCCTTAGACCACCCACCTGCAGGCAAAAACCCACCAATTTGATATTTATGATAGATCTTCTGATCTTTTAGTATTTTGTTATAAGTCTTGTAGATCGAATGTGGTATTTTAGAGGAAATCTTTAGGCTGTGAACCATGTTTTGCTTTGGAATAAGTGCCCTAGAATTTTAAATGTTACCCCTTCAAAACTGAGCCTGTTCACAAACTTTTTATGGAAGTTTTACTTTTAGTATCCATTTGTAAATTCTCTGCTCTCAAGTGATTCGCTTTTTTGTCAGTAAGCATATCAGTATCTTCTAACTTCACACATGTATCGAAAGATTCACCATCCTAATTGGCTGTGCTGCTGTATTCAAAATTCTAAGCAGGATTAACTACAGAGAAGCATATAAGTTCTGGGGGTTTTTGCTGGGTTTTGTTTGGTTTTGGTTTTGTTTCCCTGTGCCTGGAAAAATAACATTGCAGCATTTGGAGGATCACTGTTTTATAAGCTGGAATTTCCCGCAGGTTGAGGGAGGTCATCTTTCCCTTCTACTCAGCACTGGTGAGGCCTCACCTGGAGTAGTGTGTCCAGTTCCAGGCTCCTCAGTACAAGAGAGACATGGACATACTGGAGAGAGTCCAGCGATGGGCCATAAGGATGATTAAGGGACTGGAGCATCTCACGTATGAGAAAAGGCTGAGAGAGACTGTTTAGCCTTGAGAAGAAAAGGCTCAGAGGGGATCTTGTTAATGTATATAAATACCTGAAGGGAGGGTGCAAAGAGGACAGAGCCAGGCTTGTCTCAGTTGTGCCCAGTGACAGGACCAGAGGCAATGGGCACACACTGAAACACAGGAGGTTCCCTCTGAACACCAGGAAACACTTTTCCACTGTGAGGGCGACTGAGCACTGGCACAGTCTGCCCAGGTAGGTTGTGGAATCTCCATCCTTGCAGATACTCAAAAGCCGTCTGGACATAGTCCTGAGCAACTGGCTCTAGGTGGCCCTGCCTGAGCAGGAGGGTTGGGCCAGATGACTTTCAGAAGTGTCTTCCAACCTCGACCATTCTGTCATTCTGTGACTTTTCAGTTCAGAAATTGCAACGTTGGCATTTGTGATCTATTCAAAATACAGCTTCCTCTTAGTTTTTACTGTGTGAATGATGGTGGTCCCTTAATAAGTGGTTGTTATTGAGCCTTGAACGTTAGGCTACTATTTTGTCTTTGGTGACGTTCTTAAGATGATACACTGCTATAAGTTATATTTTTTTCATTGTACTTTTCTTTCTAAAACTAGGGGTTTTTTTTTAATGAAGTAATCATATTAGTAGCCATTCCTTTATGAAGACTTCCAGTACAGACTTTTCCTAAAACTGTAATCTCAAGAGAAGATGAGGCTTTGTGGATTTTTTTTTCTGTCCTGAAGTCACCAGTAGTCTAAGCTATTGAAGTAAGACAAACAAGCAGTTGCTTCATTCAGTAAGGAAAAGTGATTAACCAGAGTTATTGCTGTTTCCACTAATTTATTCTTTGTGTATATATTTTTGTGTATATGCAGAGCACAAAGTAATCATAGTGGGACTTGATAATGCTGGAAAGACTACTATTCTTTACCAATTGTAAGTATATGAACTATTTTGTTTTTCTGTTTACATTTTAGTATTTGTCACTGTTTAATCATTGAAAATTCAGCTTTGCAATCTGGCAGAATCTTTAGGGTTCAAGATCACAGTTTGTACATTAATGGTATTAGTTGTTCTAAACAGAGTAAATATTTAAAGGATAAGTGAAGGAATTGTAGTGTTTTAAAACTGAACTGTAAATTGAATAACAAATTTGTACGTACAAGCACAAAGTGAACTGTAAGTTCTTTTGCCATCAAAGCCTATCTTTATTTGTGAGCATAGAAATGATCCTGTCGCCAAGAACTGCAGAGAAGAAAATGATTTCTAAATTAATGGAAATTCTAGCCTGTCTGCAAAAATCCAAAAATGTTTCCAAATGTTTCCCAATTCCAGTGTCTAAAATTTGTCATGGAGGATTCCTCAAAATAGTATTTCATCTTGCCTAGGTCCTACCTTTAGCATTTTCAATAGCATCATTGCACCCAAATCTTGCCAGCATTATGATAAACTCAAGAATATTGGCAGGAACGTAATGACTGTTGTAACTGTGGAAAAGGAGGAGGGTGTAGCCAAATTACTATGCATATATTTGGTTACGAAGGCAGCAGAGGATGTTTTCCAAAAAACCTTTTTCCTAAGCACTTTTGACAAAGCTTAAAGGTAGAACTGAGAAATTTTCGGCTGTGTCAACAAACAGTCCTTATGAATTTGTTTTAATATTGAGTTACTAAGTTGAGTGCTCTGATAAAATTATATTCTGACTTTTATTTTGCACAGTTTAGTGTTCCCCTCATTTGGGATCTTTAGAATAGTAGCTTCTACTTTGAAACAAGTGCATTTTAAGTATCTGTTAAAGAATGCCCTTTAAAAAGCAAAGCCTCTTAAAATGCAGATGCTTATCCATTTGTTATAAACCTTTTATGTGCTTATTTTTCATTGCTGATGTCTTTAAGCATGTCTACAGTCTCTGCTACAAAAGCACACTAGAACTTTGTCAACCACAGTTTTTAGTCCAAATTCAGATTAAACTAACCTTTTTACTAAAGAACTGCTCTTAAATGTTTGCTTTATTGCTATAAAAATTCACATGTATAGCTTTTTGAAATATGCCTAGTTTTTTAATCGTTTTTTATCAGAGTTACACATATTTACTTTTTCTACAAGAAATTTGTTGTAATTGAGCTGTGACAAGTCTTGTGGGTTTTACTGGCTGGTCTTTATGGTGTGATATTGTTTCCTTTAGCTTAATGAATGAGGTGGTTCACACTTCTCCAACCATAGGAAGCAATGTAGAAGAAATAGTGGTGAAAAACACTCATTTCTTAATGTGGGATATTGGAGGACAAGAATCATTACGGTCATCATGGAATACCTATTATTCAAATACAGAGGTATGAGAAGCTGCTTTGAAATCTGCAAATTCAATAAGTTTATTTGAAATTGTATTTATTTATTAGGAACGTTGGTAGATTTTTATAAAGATCGCAGCTGTATTGTTTTTAAATCTTTTTGAGGAAGAACAAACCCAAAAAGTGTAGGTGCTTTTGGTACCTACATCATTATTTTGCTTATGATGTACAGCCTGAAAATCCACCAAGGAGACTTAACCATAGTACATGAAAGTAGATCTTAATAGCAGTGCTGACATATACAAGTACAATCTTTTTTTTTTTTTTTTTTTTTTTTTTTTAAACTATAATCTTCATGTATGATTCCCAGGGCTCTAGCAAAAGACTGTAACAATAAACCTCTTGTTCTATTTTCTAGCATGCTCTGAAAGTCTATGTCTCTCTTATATAGGAAGATTTGTGGTAGTGGTCTCTTGAAAACGTGCTTTCTGTGATTTATACTTTGTACTTACATACTGTACTTTTGTTTTTTCCCCTAGTTCATCATTCTTGTTGTTGACAGCATTGATAGGGAGCGACTTTCTATTACAAAAGAAGAACTTTATAGAATGCTGGCTCATGAGGTATGGTGGGGAGTTGGGATAATAGTTTTCTTTTGTTGTGAACAGTCAAATAACATTACATGCTTCCTATGTTAGCAAAAATTACACTGTCACAAAAAATTTCTGAGCCTAAATGTGCATGCATGTTAGTCACATTTTAAAACCATGTAAATTATAAATAAACAGGGAAATTATTGTGAAGTAATCTCATAGGGCTTGCTTGATTATAATCAAATCACTTTTCACTTTGCAAATGTCGAACTAGTAAAATATTGTAAGCTTCATATTAATGTAACTGGGTATTATTGTTCTCCATCACTATCTCTCTTCTTTCAGTTAGATGGTTAAAATATCAAGAAACTTTTTTTTTTAAAATTTTTATTTTTATTTTAGAAAGCAGGCAATTTGATTTCTCTTTCTTGTTTGTTTTAATCTGGTTCCTTAAAATTAAGGAGCGTATCTAATACTATGGATAAATTAGTTGCAGTTCAGTTTCCTTCTGAATTATTTTGTTTGTAGTTTTATTATTATATGTTGTATTCAGGACTGTTCAACATTGGGTCAATTCCCTCAACCATCCTAAATTAAGATCTACACTGGATTAGCTAAAGTACATTAAAACCCTCTGTGATCACTCTCAAGCTAAATTAGGGTTGTTTTAAATCTAAATCTCTCAATTTTGGAAGGAAAAGGATTTAGTACAATGTTCAGAGTTCATTTCTCTTAGAGATTTGCGTTGTTTCAAGTGAGTGAGGTTTTTACTTTACAGTTAATATTAATGTAGTATGGGTCTGGTAGTAAGGAGCAAATACACTACCAAAAAAGGTGGAAAGATGACTTTTTTGTGGTGAAGTTTTGCCATGTAATTTTTCAGTTTCCAGTGTTATAAACTCTTAGGAGATTGTGATCTACCATCTCTTGAAAACAGTCGGTAGGCCTAGACTGGACTACTTGTAGGAGTGAATTTTCAACTTTGGACCATAAAGGTTTGGGTTTTTTCCTCTTGATGGAGAAATAGTCTCAAAATTTAATATATATTTAAATGTGTTGAACACTTTTAATTAAGACTGTCAGCTTCCTGAGTATTGCATTTGTTTCCCCTTCAGCACTCCTAAAACCACACATCCCAGTTCTTGTCTCATTGCTGTGTGAATCCTAATTTCCATACAGAAACAAAACAACTTTTTATTAGTTTCTGTTTTTACTAAAGCTGCTGCAGCATTGTTAGAGCTCCCTTTTTGTAACAATAAGATAAAACTTACAAGAATTTAGATAGCTTTCTTAAATTGTTACTGCCTTAATCGCTACAGAACTTGTTTAATGAAATTGAAAGTAATTTCAAGGGAATGATACCTAGCAGGCTTTTCTATTTGAATAGTATCTAATGTAGATTTTGGGATGTTTATCCAGTAATAATTCCACTGGCTGGATGGTTTGGAGCTTTATGAAATATATTTTAACAAGACTTTGATTAGTTAGCATATGAACCTGTGGTCAACACCAAAAGGATAGTCGTATAATACATTATAATTTGATTCTCTGTGGTGGAGAACACTTCTGAATAAATTGGTTTCTTCAGTCTTAATGTAATTAATTTTTAATGCAGTAAGTCTGTTTAAACTCCGTGCTGCTGTGTAATTGTAGATTAGCTTGAATACAGTTCTTTTTAAGAACTTCAGTTAACACAATAGCCTTTTAGTTCTTTATAATAACAATTATGAATACTCTAAATTACTTCTAGGATTTACGGAAGGCTGCAGTTCTCATCTTTGCAAACAAGCAGGACATGAAAGGTTGCATGACAGCTGCCGAGATATCTACATACCTCACCCTTAGCTCCATAAAGGATCACCCGTGGCACATTCAGTCCTGTTGTGCTTTGACAGGAGAAGGGTAAATGCTTACTGCTTGGTATAGTAATATATGGTAAATGAGAATACTGATTTAGAAGCCTGTTGACACCAATATGGATTTCCTGAAAGAACGTATGTTCTGATCTTTGCAGTCAGAGGGACATTTTGAATTTTTCCTTTTCTTTATTGAACCTTGTGGATTTTTTTCATAGCTCAAACTCCAAATTTGTATGACGGTGTATCAGCTTATTGTTAAGAAAAAACCCCAACCAAACAAAACCCAAACAACACCACAAAAAAACCCCACCAAACAAACACCCCCCGCACCCAGATATGTAGCTGTTGGCATAATTGTTTACTCTCTGTGCGCTACCCTCTCATTCTGTGTGTCTTTGTGTAGTTAAAGAAATAAGCTACTGTCATCTTCCTTTACATTCTGATCTGCTGTAAGCTTCTAAGGTAGGGGGGGTTGGGGTGGTTTTGGGGTTTTTTAGGTTGGTTGGTTTTTTTGATAAGCATTCAAACTTAGTTTTGATTAAAAGGTACATAGATCTGGCATAAAACAAAATTGTTACCAATATTAAACCTTTTATTTATATCTGGCTGATGTAGCTAATTTTGAAACTTGTTTGTCTTTATGCCAGCAATTACTAAAATGGAAAGCTGAGCTTTCCTTAGATCCTTTGTCTATAAAGATAAAAAAACGTTTTTGGATGCCTGTAGCAAGTTGGATAGTGTCTTGCTTACATGGTTTGAAGTGTGCTAATTTTTCATCTTGATTCTTAAAGCAGTCTTCTAATGTGTAATAGTTAGAGGGTTTTTTTCAGCTGTGCAACCTTTACAATAATGTGGTCTTGTGACATCAAAAATAGTGAATCCAAATGAGTATTTGGGAAGAGAGAGCACCTTCCTCACTTCTAGCATGAAGTATTTTCTAATGTAATGGAGATGTCTTGTAGAGTGATTGGTAGCATTCACTTCCTTAGGGTAGGATGTGTTAGTGAAAACAAACTGTTTTTTTGATTTAGTCTTTGGATTGTATTGTTTCATTCTAAGAGTTAACTCTGCTTTCCTCCTACCAGTTTTGCCAAAGTTGCTTTTGAGTATTTAGTTTATGTACTAACTTAGGTCTTCAAATAAGTTGGCATTTGGAGGAAGGTAGAAATTAATGAATATGAACTTCGGTTTAGAAACATTGGCTACTTCTTTCTTATTGAAAAAATGGCGAGTCATTAGAATACTTAAAACTGTAACAGTAGCGAGACCAACTCATTAAAAAATTCCCAGAGTTACATCGCTGAGCTGAATCTTCCTTGGGAAGATCTGACAGAAGTCTAGGGAGATTAGCCCTGCGTGAGTGACGCTAGCCCTTTTGGATAGCTAAGTCATGATATACTTCACAAAGGTAAAGCTTACAGATGGCATAAATTAGGTAACTAGATCCCTAGAATATCAAAGGAAAGCCTATCTTCTGAAATGGATGACTTTTAAATAGAGATGCAAATTGAGTGAGTAAGCAGATTAGATCCCATGCAATCTTGGTGTTGCATATAAATATATTTTTAATTTTGTAATGGGATTTTGGAATTCTTGATACACTGCCTTTTCGTGAACGAATTCAGTCTGGGTATCTGTCCTTTGTCTTTTAGTATTAGTATGTAAAGGTCTAGCTTTCAAGTAAGCAGTCTCTCGTGGGAAACCTGTAGAAAAAGAAGAACTTACTTGGTTCCATGTACTTACGAGTAAGCATGTTAAGAATAGCATCTTTTAGATTTACAGGGAAAAAAAATTGAAGGAGTGCCAAGCTTCAATAAAATAGCATGCTTGACCGTTTCTTGTGCTTAAAGCCTAAGTAGACTTAGTTTAAAACACTATTTACTCTGGTCAAGTTTTGATCCCAATTCCAGTTGATTTTATTTATTTTAAGTAGGTGTTTTTAAACATAAAAACAAGTAGAATATACTTTAAAAATGTTGGAATAGAACTAGTACCAATGTAACATCTCTTATCTTTCAGATTATGCCAAGGCTTGGAGTGGATGACCTCCCGTATTGGAGTGAGATAGCTTCCCCCCACCCCCACTCCCC
>NW_009191907.1:0-17430 GCF_000690835.1 Fulmarus glacialis
GCCCAGCCAGTTCCCAAGCAGTGGTCACCACTCCCTGGCCAACTCCACCCAGCTTATATACTGAGCATGATGTCACATGGTATGGAATACCCCATTGGCCAGCTGGGTCAGCTGTCCTGGCTATGCTCCCTCCCAGCTTCTTGTGCACCTGGCAGAGCATGGGAAGCTGAAAAGTCCTTGACTATGTAGGCACTATTTAGCAACAACTAAAACATCAGTGTGTTATCAACATGATTCTCATACTAAATCCAACACATAGCACTATACCAGCTACTAGGAAGAAAATTAACTCTATCCCAGCCAAAACCAGGACAAATAAAACCCAAAAGACTGTGGTTGTGACTGATAACATCTGAGATGACACATGAGTATGGAGGGGACCATTTCAGTAGTATCAATGTTCAGCCTATTTTTCAGAATAACGTGTCAGACTGTAAATATTGTCTGGCTAATAGTGTGCATTTAACTTGCATCAGGAAGATACTTTTTCTGGAAGTTGATCTGTTAGCTTTCAGGTAGGCATTAGCCCAAGTGAAGAGGCATAGCAGGGGGTCAGAAGATAGCTCTGATTCATTCAGGATGAGGGAGAGGCTGTATTTATCTTGAACGGATCAAGATAAATCATGATAAAACCAACGGAGGGAAAAATAATGGCAGAATTGAGATTAGGACAAGAGGTCATAAGAACAGCCAGATCATGTTACAGCAAAATGACTATGGTTTCAGGACACCGCACCAGAAGGTTTAGGTGATCACAGGAGCAATTTGGCTGATTTATAAATTAGCTGAAAAGAAAAATCAGATAATCATTTGGAGTGTGCATTCAGTTGAATTCTATGTTCTGTTCAAATTTCCGACTTGAAAGGGAGTATGCTCTAATGGAAGTAATTATTGACAGTGTGAGAATCTGACTGGGGTAGAAAAGTTGTTGCCTCACTGTAGCAAATGTCCAGTGAAGGTAATTATTGACTAAGGAGTCCACTGTATGATAAACTGTAATCAAAAGTGAGAAGGGAACAGAAGACTGCAAAGAGTGTTGGGGCTATGTTCGAATTGAGATACAGCCTCCTTTTTCTATTTTCAGTCCTCTTCAGGGGGAAGGGGGCCCGTGGATCCCAGGAGTGATGCTAAGGCCATGTTAGCAGGGTGGAGGGCTGATGGCAGTTTGCCACCACGTGGTATGGATTACAAAGGAAGTATGACCTGCACTGGACGAGTCATTGCCAGATGGTTCCCAGATGTGTTATTTATGAAGTCACGGCCTACTTAAACCACATTCCTGGTGTCTTGTCTTCTTTTCCTGCAATGTCCAAGACATTAATGAAGGAATGTATGAGAACTAAATAGCAGACCAGTTGTCAAAAACCAAATGGCAACAGAAATCCTTTCCTGTCTCTGGATATATGTAAATACATATTAGATTAACAAAACCAGCTTTAAACTGTTGATCCCTGAAGAGTCATAGAATTGGCTTCTGTAGTGCGTATTAAGGACAGTACTTATCTTGGCCTCATCAGTCCCTTGTGAATCTCTACCATAAAACTTACCACATTATCCTTGATGATTCTTGTTCTTATATATTCTTCCTTCAAAAGGGCCCTCTCTCCCCTAATTTCCTCAATGTAGAGAAAAAATTCTTATAAATAAAATCTAGGTTATTCCTTAAAATGTATATACCAAGCTAATCTGGATGAATGCTGTAGTGTTTGAGATGATCTGACAATGTCAAATATAGTTTGTGGGTTGATTGGTTGGTTGGTTTGTTTGCTTAAATTAGTCAGGTTTGGCAATAAGCTGACGTGCCTGAGTGTTCATGCAAGTTTCTTACCAGAAGGTGATTTATTCAGTTTGCATAATGTATCTGAGGCAATGCAGTAACAGTTGGTGCATTAGAGCAGAATTTTCTATTGCTTTTGCTGGTCTGTTTTTTTCTTTTGTTAGAAATGGATGGAATATGATTTGTTTTTTCTTGTTGCTATAGCTATGAGAAACAATTCCTGAGTCAGTGCTAAGGTAGAAAAGAACACCGCAAACAAGCTAGCGCTTTGTAACGTCCTAGAGACAGAACTGTAGCAATATGACTTGACATGCAGAATAACATCAGTTGGCACAAGTTTTATTGATTACAACCTATCATGTGATGGGCCCTCAGGTTTTAATAAATAAGCTGGAATTCTACTGGTATAAGAAATAACGGAACTAAGTTTAAAGCAATTCAGAAATATTTATTTTGAATACAGAAAAATCATGACAGATTATTTTGTATATAACATTTTTATGCAGATATTCAAAATAGATAGCAACCTGTTTGCTTTCTATTGCCAGAAAGTATGGGATATATATACACACTGATTTTCATTACAGTGGCTAGGTTTCTTTCTCAATTTATTCCCTTGGTGAGCAACTTCTCTAGGTGGAGGCCAGTGTAAATGAAATCAGAATATGTCCATAATATGAAATAGTGTTGCAAATATATTCAGGGTCAATGGGATTTTTCTATTTATGTAGTATACTACTTCAATGTAGATACCAAGAAAAATGAAACTGCTATAACCTATTTCAGGCAAATACAATAATTCAAACAGCACAAAAGGACGTGTGTGGCACATTTTGTATAGGTGCAAACACTTCACAGATAAAGAGACTGGTCATCTTCATTCAGACAAAACATTTTGAATAATTCATCTGACTGCCAACTACGTTAGAAGGAGAGAAAAAAAGTATGGTTATCATTAAAGAAAAGCCCTGGAATCTGTTAGTTTCTTATTAGAAAGATTAAGCTTTGTAAGTTAATACTATATGAAGTAGGGAAGGGAACAGAGATACACAGATATCCATGTATAGGATGAACATATGTGGCATTTTATGCATATATTAGAAGACGTAGAGCTTGCATATTGAGAGCTAATAGTTTGACACAGAAGTCAGGGAGTAATTTATTGAAACAAAACCAAGTAAATTCCTTGGTTTTTACCATTGTTCAAAATACAACCTTCTTGCACAGATAAGTAAGCCAGGTTAAAATCATTTAAGAACAATAATGACTGGCAGAAAACAGCAGGTCAGCTGTTCCCACAACTGGAAGTTAATTGAACAATGCATTAATGTAGCATAATTATTATTGATATTTTTAGGCATGCAATTCTTATAAAATTTACATTTCAAAATAATGGACCGAAACAATTTATACCTGCATGATCTTAGGTTTCCTGATGTCCAGTTAAAACTTGATTCCAGACAAACAGTACGAATTTGTCATTGTTGTAACTGTACAGTAATTGCAAGAGATTTGATCAGTCTTGGATTCATCCCAACACATTTTTATGAGGAGAGTACAAAGTTTCATAATTTTTTTTCGTATTAAACCTATGTTCTACTACGAGTCATTCAGAGAGGAACTTATTTGTAACACAGCATCCATTTGAGTGGTGTAAGAATGTCATTAATATAATGAAGCACAGTTCTTCTCACCCCAACATTTAGTTCTTAAGCCCCCGACATCAACAAGGATAGTGCAGTTTGGAGTATTATGTGAAAATACATATGAGATGACAGCAGTTAATGAGCTGGCTGCTAACTCAGTCTTTCCATTATAACTTTCTCTAATATTGCAGTATGACCTAGATTGCATTTCCTACTCACTTTAGATTTTCTCCTTACACAGTTCAGAGTTCACTTTGATTTCTGAGTATTCATACCAGGCAGCATGCCTAAATAATTTCCTGTTGTTGGAAGCACAAAAGAGCTAGTAAAAAAGATGGAGAGAATAAGGGAAAGATGCTTGAAGACAATGAAAGAAGAGAACTCAGAACATTTTCATTAACATCTTCGTTAATGATCTGGATGATGCAGCAGAGTGCAACTTCAGCAAGTTTGCTGATGACACAAAACTGGGAAGGGTGGCTGATAGGCCAGAGGGTCATGCTGCCATCCAGAGGGACCTCAATAGCTTGAAGAAATGGGCTGACAGGAACTTCATGAAGTTCAAGAAGGGGAAGCGCAAAGTCCTGCAGCAGGGGAGGAACAACCCCAGGCACCAGTACATGCTGGGAGCCACCCAGCTGGAAAGCAGCTTGGCAGAAAAAGATCTGAGGGTCTTCTGTGAGCCAGTAATGTGCCTTGCGGCAAAGGCGGCTAATGGTATCCTGGGCTGCATTAGGAGGAGTGTTAGCAGGACAAGGGAAGCAGATCCTTCCCCTCTCCTCAGCCCTAGTGAGGCACATCTGGAGTATTGTGTCCAGTTCTGGGCTCCCAGTACTTGAGAGACATGAACATACTGGAGAGAGTCCAGCAAAAGGCCACAAAGATGATTATGGCACTGGAGTATCCCTCTTCTGAGGAAAGGCTGAGAGAGCTAGGTCTGTTCAGCCTGGAGAAGAGAAGGCTTAGGGGGGTCTTATCAATGCCTACAAATACCTGAAGAGAGTGTGCAAAAAGGATGGAACCAGGCTGTTTTCAATGGTGCCCAGTGACAGGACAAGAGGCAATGAGAACCCACTGAAACACAGGAGGTGCCATCTGAACATCAGGAAACAGTTTTTCACTATGAGGGTGACCAAGCACCGGCACAGGTTGCCCAAAGAGATTGTGATCCTCCCTTCTTGGAGATATTTAGAAGGTGTCTGGATATGGTCCTGGGCAACTGGCTGTAGGGGGTCATGCTTGAGCAGGAGGGTTGGACCAGATGACCTCCAGAGGTTCCTTCCAACCTCAACCATTCTGTGTTTCTGGGACTTTGAATGAAAGGAATTCTCTTCAGTGAAAGGGCTACAAATTATGCTATTGTACATGGGCTCAAAGAGAATTAGACTACATTAAAAAATGTCTGTTTTTTCAAGGTTCTTGAAAACCTGTTTTTATAAATAAAAATTCTCACTTCATTTGGAAAACCAAATACTTCACCTTTATGTATTTTAAGAAAACATTTTTTTCTCTCCATAAGGTCCAAAAACATAACCATGAAAAACCTAGTATCAACCTCTCACTCTGAGTTAACTTTTTGTTAGTATTTTTTCAAACCTAGCAAAAATTCTAAAATTACAAAACAGCAACATTTATCATGTAAAAAAAATTTAAAAAACCCTAAACTTAAACAGAGTTCTAATTTAGACACTTTTATCAGCCTTGGTTTTTTAAATGTTGGGCTGCATTATTGACACGATAATTTGCAGACCATTACTCATGCCATTTAGCTTAAGAGTCCTTATTGTTTCTTATTTCCTTTTAGAAGTTTTTAATACATAGATGATTACCAAAAGAACAAGTCAAATCCTTTATCACAGTGAAAATTGCCAGTAATAGATTAAATGTATAGATATTAGAAAAACATAACTTTAAAGGTATACATACAAGAGTGTTTGTTGCTTTACATGATGGTTTTCAAGGGTTTTATATAAGTTCTGTTAATAATGCATGTTGTTACATATTGTGTCATTTGACTGAGGAGTGGAAAGAAAGGTTAAAATCTGAGATAATATTAAAATACTTTAGAAACTTTAAAGCATTATAATAGTTATTTCAATAAAACTACTTCAAATATTTCTTCAAGAAGGAAACAATTTGGAGTTCAAGTTCAGCGGCATAATAACTGAAAACGTATAACGGTACTCTTATTCCCATTACTAAACTATAGATTAGGGTCTTTTTCAGTTGTTGCCATCATAAATCCCTGTTCCCAGGGGTGCCAAGCTATCATAAAAATTTGCTTTGGGCAACGCTTTGAGATAAGTTCTTCAAATAATGCATAGGGGATTGGTTTGCAACTCCCACTTGTGTTAATAGGAGCTATCAAGGCAAAGCTCTCATGGATTCATGGGAGAAAAAGCTCCAGAGTATAAAAAGTTTCGGCCTGAGGATTATTTGTTTTTGATATATATCCTGATAAAAACATGCTCTAAAATAAAACACTTCAAGCTAGTGATCTCAGATATTTGCTGGGACTGCTAACACTCAGTAGATTGTGTTTAACAGAAATTCCACTTTTGAAGCCTGCAACAGAAATTATTTCCTAAACATTTATGGAAGAGAGAATGACAGTTTGGATGAAGAAATATACATTTTCAAGTCAATAATATATAATTTTATTAATGATTATGTAGGAAATTACTTAATTAATTATGTAGAAAATTTTTAAAATAAACTTTTATATTTTTCACTATCAAATTCAAAATGCTGGTTGATCTTCACTTGAATGCACCCCTGTTCTTTAGAAGGTGGGGATATAGGTTGGCATGGTTGATCTGAATGTAAGCGGCTTTTAACTTCTACATGCACCTTCACATTTTCCACTTTGATGTAGGTTACACTGGTAGACCAGCCCACCTTCCCTCTTTTTCTGGGAGAAATCCCATTCCCCTGATTCCAACAGCTCACATTTCATACAATCCATCCATGAATCAGGTCAAGGGTTTACTATAAATGAGTGTGCTGATAAAACAACTTGACACACTTCGTCTTCTAAAAAATCTGGCTATGTCTATGTCTCTGGTCCCTGCATTCCCCTAGTAGCTAGGCAGTAAAATATACTGGAAGCTTCCACTGAGAACCATAATTTTCTGTTCTAAGTTCTCCTAGTCATTTACATTAAACATACAATTGTCTGAATACTGCAAAAGAAAAACCACTACACAGACACATCAACTTCAGTCAGTTTGGAGTAGTAGCTTAATTTTATGTGTTCTGAATTGTTCCTTGGAGGAACCTTTTTTCACAGACTGTTGCAAGACTGCAGGGAAAAGAAAGATTATCCTTCCAGACCAAAGACCACCTTTGTGAGAAACACTTTTTCTGCCTACACGTTCTACATTCTTTTTCTTAGGTAGGGTATTCTAAAAGAACAAACTTATGTCAGAGGTAGACTATATCAGCTCAAACTAAGTGCTTCTCTAACACAGTTACAAGACTATAAGCTCAGCACATGGGCTAAGGAAAGTGAGCTATTCTGCATATAACGGGTGCAGCTAAACATACTCTTTGTCTTCTGTAGGCAGATATTTCAAGTCCACTTCTCTATGCTTCTTTTTATTTCTATACATCTTTTTGGTAAACAGATGGCAGAAACAGTACTTCAGGTGAGATCTCACCAATGTCCTACAATAGTATTACTGCTTTCCTGTCTCTGCTGCAAATACCTTACTTGCCACAACCTCAGATCATATTTGTCATTTTGGTAGCCTCCTCATAACTGGTGGTGCAAACATTTTATGTGACTGGTTAATAGTACCAAGCGTTATCTTCTTTCTCTATTATTTCCACTCTGTAAGCACCAAAGTCTTGCTATTAGTCCTAAACCTCACACTTAGTACTGTTGTATGTCATCCCTCCTTTTTTACTCCAATGCTCAGTTCTCCATTTTGCTCTGTCTGATAGTTTGGACCTCTTCCGTGCTTATCTCAATTTAGTGTCATTGTAAACTATTTCACTTTTCATACAACCAGTTTCCCCTAACTGTATCACCTGCACTCTTTTCCTACCCATATTACAATTCTTGTGCTAGTCTATCTTCATTAACTTAATAAATAATTTCCTATGGGAATTAGTTCGTAGTAAATCTGATGTCCAGGTATATTTTAGCTACTACATTTTCTTTGCCTAGAAAACCTATTACTTTAGCAAAGAAAGGTACAGCATTACCCTGGCATGATCTGCCTTTGCTGAACTTACCTAGAACTTTATTTCACTTCTGATTTATATAATTACTTACACTTTGATCCAGATTTGTTCTAAAATCTTCATGAGGTAAAATTCCTGTAATTATCCAGATCACATTTCTCCCATCCTTAAATATATGCAAATGTTTGTTTTTCTGCACCAAATGCAATATGACTCACAGTCTGATGGACTCCTTAAAAATACTTGCTACCAAAGTATTTTTCAGTGAGGAAATATTGAATTCAAATATTAAAACAAAACTTAAACAACATTTTCTGTGGTCATATGGAAAATATATTTCAATAATCAGTGGGAAGTTATGAAATTGCATTTTGCTGACCTCTTTGATTTGCAATGGGTAGCATTTAACAAAATAAATAAATAAATTATTCATGAATATTTATAACCCATCTGCTTTGAATATAGTCTATCAAATTTAAATGAGACAAAGGATTAAAGCTACAATGTAAAAGCTTAAACCTAGAAGGGCTTATTTTTAACCTTAGGACAGCCCAGCATTTAAATAAGACCAATTGGAACTGGGAATGAATATGAACTCTTAATTTTATTAATCTCCTTATACTGCTGTGCATTGTTCTGAGTCACCAAAATATGCATAGCTTCTGAATAGCCTGACACTTTGCTTTGCATTCCATGTTATATTTTAAGAAATACATATCATGTATCACTTGCTAATGGTTTCTGTGGGAGGAGATGAGTAATTAAGGACTTGTGAAATTAGGGCAGCATATGTTTTTAAAATTGATAACATAAACTCAAAGGATGGCTGCAGTTCAGCAAAGGGCTTAGCTTGCACTGTTCTATAAATAAGCACAGGAAATGAGATTAAAATTTTAAAATTAGATTGCCAAGAATTTCAAAAGTGACCATAAGATCCATGTGTCTTGCTTTAGGTCCCCCACTATGAAGGACTTTTCAGAATCCTGATGTTTGACACCTTTTGAAAATATTTCAGTTTTAGAAGGTCTTCTATTTGTCCAACCTAAAAATCTATAATACATTTTTGAGAAGGATTTTTAGCTAGACTTGAAAAAAACCCAAACAGAACAAGCAGGACTACTCTTTCAATTGCATTGCTGCTTAAACATGTTATATATAACAAATTATGGGATATAAATTTTCTTTAAAAAGGTGGATTCTAGTCACTCAGGTCCTTCCGTATTTTTTTTTATGTAAAGCATTTATTTGTAATACTGATAGCCACAAACTGAGCCTTACAGTTCCTCCCTGTCACTAAGAATAAATTGTGGTCTGAATCGGCAATCCTTCTTAGATTCCTTCCTTTTCTTTCTCTCTTCTGCCCCTAATAGATATGTATACATTTACAAATGGCAGTACCAAAATTAAATGTCCATTCAGGACTTGGAATGGATCTGTGTACTGCATAACTCCACCATTCTTGTGATGGTCTATGTAAAACTGTGTTGACGGCACTGTACACTGGGTAAGTCCATGCAGGTACTCCTTCTGGCAGTCCTTCCGTGTCTCACATCAACTTATACATCTTAGTTTTATGCATGAAATTAATGTAGTGTTTGGAGGGTAAAATTAAATGCTGTTTAAGATAACAGTTGAACACTATCAATAGCTTTGAAGGTAGGAGGGAAATAGCAGATAAAATTACATTTACTTTGATTATACTGTCTCACTGTTCAGCTGAAATGAAGGAAATGCAACTCCCATCACTGTTCAGAGAGAATCTGAACGCATTTGTGGGTATTTTGATGCAAGTGGAAATAAAGACTCAGAGCAAATTCACTGTGTGGAGGAGGAACCGCACAACAGCAAATCTTTGCCCTCAGCTATTGAACCTTAAAGACAAAGTTCCTGTGTGTGTATGTATACACCATAACTCATCTAACAGTATATATACTGTACATTAGGTATATATACAGAAGATTTCAATATGAAAAGTATTCTAAACTCTTCATGTAAAACCTAGTTTTTGTTATGTGATTGTCTGTGCTGCAGTTCCAATCTATGAGCCAAATAAGTAAGAAAAATGATGCCTTTAAGTTGCTAAACCAGGTATTACGCAAAATAGAAGATTTTGTTTTTCAAGAATAGTAGATGACTGTTTTCTTAGACAGTATATTAAGGTCTACATTCTAAAAGTATTTTCTGGACTCAGGTCCAGAAAGTGAGTAAAATGTTGTATTATATGCTAAAATGGAAGTATTTTTGCTGTTACTAAAAAAGATAGTATGAAGTATTTTGTCTCGTGTCACTTCTCAGAATTGAACATAAGGGCACAAGAATTTCTAATTTTTATTAGCACACAATAAAATAAAATTTTACTGTCTGTGGTGAACCTCCCAAAGCAAAAAATAATTTGGAAATGATGCAACTGAATATAGTTTAGATCCAGGAGATCAAGATGAAGAAGAAAAAAAGACAAATGCAGAACCTATTACATTCAATGATGCATTGAATGCCATCAGCTCTTGTTGAAAGACTCAGTTGGCGTCAACATCTATGGAAGTTGATCCTTAGTATCCCCCAAGTGCTGAACTTCAAGAAGAGATACAGAATTAGCAATCAACAGAGGTAAGAAGAAGAGATATTACTTGCCAAAATATTTCTGGCAACATAGTACTTTATCAACTTTTCAGTTGAAAATAAGGGATAACTCGCTCCCAGTGGAAAGCACAATGATGAACCTAATAGAGAAAACAAAGAAACAGATCATTAAAAAGACACACCTAGATGCTATAAAGCTTACATATTTGACTGCTGCCTCCCCTGCAGCCTAATCTCACTATCTCTTTCTATGTTTTATGCATGACTCACGGTTGTCAATGCATGTTTGGAGATCCTGGTGCATGACTGCTGAAACAGGCCTTTCAGGAGACATAGAGATGGACAGCTGCTTTATAAATCCCAGGTTGTCTTAGGGACAAGGTGGGCATTGGCACGCTCTGCTCTCCCAGAAGAGCTGTACCTTGGGGCATGCGTAGTACCAGAGTAATGTATGTCTAAGGAATTTGCTGTAGCAATGAAGCTACTGGTAGAAAGCAAGGTGCTTAAATATTTTGTGCAGGTTGTGGATCACTCACTTGGACTTAGGTGCTGAAATACTTTCTTGAATATGTTCTTAGAGCCTGATCACTTCTGTTTAAGAACTAATCACATTTATCTTATTTACTATTTAGCCTTTTTTGTGTGTATGAAATTTAAAAAAGTTCTCCCTTATAAGTTCCTAGGAAACTAATTTCTACATATCTGGTTTTTTTCCCCCCATATAATAGCTATGAAATTCAGCTGGTAACTGCTTTCCCAAAATTCCTAAGAAGAGCAAACTCTGCTACATATTTCAGCAAATAACTGAAATAGCAAATAATAAGGTGCAGGAAGAAAAAGAGTGCACTAATTTATACAGGGCATTACCTTGTTTTTTCATTTACACAATAGAAATGAATTAATTTTACTAATTATTGGCTGATCACTCATATTGTATTTCTAGTGAGTTTGGATTCATTAACTAATATAAGGATTCAAGACCTGGTGTTAAATTAAATTAGAATATAAATGAAATAAGCAATCCCAGAATAATATCATACCATATAAAGATGACTAAATAATGATGCTATCAAATATATTTCGTCAGCATTTCTCATTTCTCTCAAGAAATAATAAACAGTAATTTTTTCTTATTTACTTTTATTTTTGGTAGGTGATAAAGGCACCATTCAGGAGAGGAATCTGTAGTGCCAGTCCTTTCCAATTTGCCAGGAAAGCTTTCTTCAGATCAAAAGTAAAAAGGTTGTTGGAACTGTTAATGGAAGCACTTATAAATTTTGGAAGTACAAACCATTTCCAAATTAGTGCTATGTCAGTCTTTTTCTTAGACACAAGGCACACTTGCTGTTCTCAGTTACAAGTTACCAAAACATTTTTTTCCCTAATTTGATTATTTTACTGGATAGTGGAAAACTATCAGTTGTACACTGTACTACTTACAAGATTTTTCAAATTTGAGCCAACTATTAAAATAACATGAATCTATTTTGCTTTTAAGTGAAACACTATTTCAGGTTATGCTTTCTCTGTGTAAGTAGCTGTCACTTCAGTTAACATCACCAACAATGTATTTTTCCTGCATTGTAATTGCTTTAGGCATGACTGTTTTCTCATTGTATGCAACTACGCTTTCTTATTAGAAATAATATGTGCTGTACGTAGAAATAAACCTATGCATATAATACTTTATTAGAAATATTTAAGTTAGAATTAGCTAAATGATGGCTTGGTAAAAAGAAATGTCTGGATTTATTATTTATCAAGTAAAACCACCATAGAAATATATTATGCTTTTATGATGATTCCACATTAAAAATGGAATTATCAATTTATTTCAGACTACCATTATTTCAAGAGCATTTTGTGATTCCTGTTCTGTTAGTACAGAAGGTTTTTTCCCTAGAAGACTTAGCAAGATTTGTATCTACAATAAGCTTTTGTTGTTACTAGTAGGAGGAGTGATCAGCAGCTAGACACTGGACCAGTACCTCATTTCCTGTCTTCTGCAGGTGTCTATTAGCACATAGGAGGCAATTTGTTCATAGCATTAAAATTATTTTACTTGATTTGGATGGACCATCTTACCTTAGTTTCAACAACATGCCTACATGAGACTCTAAGAGCTAAATAATTTTCTTTTTTGTTCTTTGTTTTTAGTCTTACTGGACTTGCATACTGGAAACATTTTCTCTTGCTTCTCAGTATCTAGGGGCTTCTAATCAAGTATTTATGAGACTGTTGTGTCCTTCAGTTTTAACTGCATGTGTTGGTTGGCTTTACCGTGAAGACTTGCAATTTCATTGGCTTTTCAACATATAAATTAAATGTTTCACCTCAAATTTGATAGAACATAGATGCTTTCAATACCTTTACTCATTATCTGTTAAGTATGTTCATTAATCAACATTTCCTATTTTAAATAAAAATGTATTATTCTGACACTTGTGATTATGGTCTCCTAGCAACTTTCTCAAACCGGCCCTTTTCATTTCAATGGGTCTAAGACCAGAAAAGAACGAAGATAGCCTTAATTCTGTATGTGGTTTAATCCTTTTCTCCATGTGGTATAACTTTAATTTATTAAAGGAGTTGATATCTGTAATTTCATTGGACTAATGATAAAGTACAGTATTAAGCTTCCATTCTACATGTCAGTGTAGCTTATATCACAGAAAGAAAAATCTTTTCCCACATATTCACTTGGAGCCTGCAGTTAGCAGGCTGATTGTTTTTCAGACAGAAAGCTCCAGCAAGGCATCTTAAAGGAAAAAACTTAATTCAATAGGATTTTTCAATACCTCAGTAAGAATCAACTTTTCTTCATTTTATGCGCTGCTCTCCTCAACTCCACCAGGCTGCATGAGGTAAATTTTCTTGTCCCCAGTTGCCAAGTGCCTTCTCCTTTTTCAAGTCCTCTTTAAGCTTTTCTCTGAAATTACTTCCTCTTCTTTTTATTTCTGTCCATATGTCTATAGCTTTTTTCTCCCGGATCATATTTTTATGTTTTGTGGCAGCTCATTCTTACAAAACTGTGTAAACTCTTCTCCTTAGGTGTCTGATCTTACAATCTCTGGCACCCTGGGGGACAGTTGCACTGCTTGCAGAAGAAAGTTTATAATGCTACAACAGTAAATCCTAAAAATAATAGTTAATAAACCACCATATATATTTATATACATATATTTATGTATGTATATACTTATATATGAAGAAATCCATTCTTCATTACTATCAGGGTGCAATTTCTCATTCTTCACCACACCTGGATTTAGGACTGAGCAGATCTTCTTGCATTGGTTGGCACTTACTCCGTAGCTCCATCTTCATGGATACACAAGGAAAGCAGGACTAATGACAGTGTTCATCAGTGTTCATCCTTTCTATGTACACTGAAGCTATCAGTTTAAGTATTTGAGCCTGTTATTGAATTTATATTTGTTAGTCATCCATATTGTTTACAACAGAGTTAAATACAGACATACAGGATAAATTCCATAGCTCTCTGAAGGGGTAAGAGACTGGATATGCTCAGGGCTTTAGTATGGGCTCAAGTTTTTGGTTTTATAACCTGCAAAGGACAAATACAGGTAGCTCAAGTGCACTGTCCTCTAGGAGGTATGCCAAATTTAGCTTTTCTTTGTTGACACACAGACAATGTCCTGGTCCTGTGTGGTTTGGAGCCAGAATAAGGTTGGAAAGAAAGAGCTTAGGAGATAGTCATGCTTGAACCCAGTCTAGGCTTTGCCTCAGTGTCCTTGCACAGCAAGAACTTGAATGGGCATGAGGAGATGATATCTGTAGCACTGCTCTTAGCAAATCATATGGATTTTATCTTGGAAACATGGACACCAGCAGTTTGCTTATTCTAGCAGTCACAGGAGGGAAACCACTCAGGGATTCTGCCCTGGAAAGAAGTGAACTGGAGAAGTAATAAAGAAGCAGAGAGCACTCTGGGGGCACTCAGATCCCTCTGCAGAATCGGTGATGTCAAAGTTGGAGCTGATGCTCCTTTTATGGCTCCCTAACTTCTACTGATGTCCATTTTCTGTGGAGGTTAGTATAAGAAGGCAGCATGCATCCTCTGTCTGTTTTTATCTATTATTGAGATCAGTTCCACTGCACAATCTGTGAGCATAGTTGCAATGCATGGGAAGTTCTTACCATGTGAAATATATTTGAAATTACTTAGAAATTAAGTCTCTGTGGTTGTTTCTAGATATACATATAAATATACTCAGCTGAGCCCAGGCATTCAAGGTCTTCTCGTTCTGACGGATTGTGAGTTTACTAACACAGATGGGGATGGTGCCATGTAGCAGGCCATAGTAACAAAAAAACCCCAGGTCCTGACAGGTTTGGTTTTCTAGTATAGACATAGTGTAGCTGTTAAACCTGGTGAAATCCTGAATCTGATCAGGCCAACAAAACTCAGTTGGATCTGGATTTTGCTGTTTTCTCAGTCTTTGAGCAAAGGTTTCTCCTTTAGGACTTTCACCATTTTTACAGCATCAAATTATATACTATTTTTGTGGATACAGATACAAGATTGGATCTTGCTCTGTTATTAGTTCAGTGATTCACACACGTTTGGAGAAATGTTCTCTCATCATGCTATGTTAAGAATAGTAGCAATGGAGAAAACAAAACGGGAAACAGGAGATTTACAGCAAGACTTGAAGCAGTATAAGCCAACATATACTTGCTGACTTAGTCTGTGCATTTTGCTACTGTCACCTTCTTCTCTAAGCACTAAATTCAACCCCGTCTTGGAGTTAGCGATGAAATTCATTCTCCCTACAGGAAAATAGTTCTTCTTTCTGGTTCCTGCTGCTTGCCAGCTACTCTTCTGGTTTCTCTGCTTCAAACTTTCTCCATCCCTTTTCATTTTCACCTGAATATATTCTTTCCTTTGTCTCCTTTCCCTCCTTCAGCTATCAGAATTAAATTTGGTATCTACATAACTTAATGCAATGGAAATATAGTAGGGCGGATTCTATATGCTATACAGAATAGAATTAAACAAAATTGCATACACTTGCAAAAAGTAGCTTTTAGGCCCATCCATTTATGGCTCATTGGGATGAAACAAAATTGAATTAACAGTTAATAGTTCTTATAAAAGTAAACCCTAATTTAAAAATTTAAAAAAAAGGAAAAAGAAAAAAGGCAAGCCTGCTAGCCAATGAAAATCCATGGATGACAACTATAGGAAATTTCTATATTTTGAAGCATTAAGAAAGAAGGGAAGAAGGGAAGGAATGAAGAAGGGGTGGAGGAAAGAAGAGAAGAAAGGAAGGAGAAAAGAAAGAATGAAGGAAAGAAAGAGAGACAACTATGTAAACCAGTTACATTTTGTTTAACCTCAAAGGAAGATTTTTCTCTCCTGCAAGTTATTCACTTATGCACTTGCTATGGAATCAGCATTGTGGGTAAGTTGATAGCCTGTACAGGAAAGGAAAGAATGGCAAGCTGATTACTTTATGGTTATTTCACAAAACTGATGAGACAGCAAATGATATTCAATCCTATTAAAAAGACTAAGCACAGCCTTTTTTCCCCCCTTTTTAAAAAAAATCCTACATTCCTTGTGCTGGGATTGGATGATATGATTCTACAATTCAGGGAGTCTGGAAATTACAGAACATCTGCAATGAAATTGGTTTTCTGTGGAAAACTGATGAATCACTTACTGCCAATGACTGGAAGGAAAAGTACTTGTTTATGCCCTTATGTAATGAATTTTTATGAGGTGAAGTTTGCTGTTTATAAAAAATATAGTTTCAGTTGCTGTAGATGTAAAATAATAGAATTCAGAATTTAGACCAACGTATTACTGAAAAGACAGTCACTGGCAGAACATCATCTGCTTAGAAAATGCCAAAAAAGGGCTTTTACTTCTGTAATAGAATTAAAATTTCCATCCACCCTCTAAGGTCTTACAAGAGAAAAAAATAACAGGAACAATATTAACACTGTTACCTTTGTTAACATATCTTAAAGCAAAATGAATACTTTTATAAAAAAAATTGTATTCTGCTTCAAAAAGTAGATCTGAAACATAGTATAGAAGAAAACCATGCTCGTAAGCAATTCCTCAAAAAGCAAGCAATGTCTCTCTGTAATCATGGACAACCAAGTACCAAAAAAAAGCATGCCCCTTCACTAACAATCTCTTTTAAGCAAGAATTAAACTGAGAGCTTGGGGGTAAGAACTGACCATCTGAATGTGAAAAATAACTTTTCACAATCAAATGTGTCTTAAGACACACGTCTGCAAATTAATTAGTGGAGCTAGTTTTGAGAATTTAACTGAAATAATTGTTTTTATTCTTACATTGGGGGATCGGAACAAGAGTTGAGTTTGCTACAATCTTTTCATTTCCTTCAGTATCTTGAGATATTTCAGTAAAATATGTCACTGCTTGAATGTGATTTCTTTTTGGATCCTGCCAAATATTTCCAGGAATAGCTGTAGGTGATTGGAAAGATACAGATGTATATTTTTAATGACTAATGCATTTTGCATTTCTTTAGCAAAAGCTGTTTTGCTGTGTATGTGAAAAACTTCAAGTGCTATTTTCTTCATGCTTATCTCCTTGTCCTGACATCTATATTGGTTCTGCAAGTACTGCTAATGTACCAGTCTTTCTTGGATCAATGTATATTTTTATGTAGATGCGTTTTTGTGGCACTAAGCAATGGCGCAATGAGCAACCTGCCTTGTGCCTTGCCACACATCTACCACCTTTGAAATTGTTATATGGTGCCTGCTGTTGCTGCTATCAGTTACAGGGATTGTGAAAAGGATGTAACTAAGAAGGCATGCTGCAGGTCCATCTATACCTTCTGCAATGGCCAGGTTTGCTTAAACCTGGAGACAGCTGGCCAAGTGCGACTTAACTGTTAACTCATTTTCCACAATGCATGAACAGAAGCTGTGCCACCTGACTAATTGCCCATCTCATGCTTGCATTTGCAGCATACCCTGGCCATTCAAGCATTGCTTTTGGAGAAGAAACACTACTCACCACATGGGAGTCCTCTGTATATGGAATGAACAGCAGTGAGTGCAAAGCTTTTGCATGGAAAAGGCCCTGTTCAAAATCCTCAGGCTACTTACCTTGAAGACACGGTCCTCTAGAGCTCTGATTCCTGTGTCCAACACCACTCACTGCCTCTGGTCTGGTCCTGTTCTGATCCTTTGAGCTAACATGTGCCGGGTCCTGCACTTTGGCCACA
>NW_009191908.1:0-10900 GCF_000690835.1 Fulmarus glacialis
TCCCTCCCCGCCTTTTTTTTTCTCCACCCTAAATTATTTTAAAGATCCAGTTAGGACTAATGCAGTTTGACTTGTGCTTATATTCTGTTCTGTTTGTTTCTGTGCTGGACTTACTTTCTTTAGTTATCATCTGGAAGCAGTTTGACCATTTTTATGTAGTGTAAAGCTTCAGCTAATAAACTCTGGTGGATCTCGGCTGACAAAACACAGGACCGAGCTGGTTCTCCTTTTCTCTTCTAATCTTAGAAGGCTTAGGATCACAGTGCAGAGGAGTACAGTGGGCTCTTCAAAGGACTATCCAAAGTGCACTATGACCTGGGCTGATAGGAGCTGACGCTGTGAGATGTGCTTGAGAGATTTTACTTTCTAGTCTTCAGTAGTTTTATTTTATGGGGTTTTCCCTTATTTAGTCATCTAATATTGACTATATCTTACAGTAGCAGCTGATGCTATTGCAATATGTACTGTGTAGTCTCCCCTCCAGAATTTATAATCAACTGCAGTTGTTCTTAGAAATGCCCAAGCAAAGTTTTGGGCACAAAGCCCTAGTGACCTGGACTTTTCAAAGGGGAAAATCTATGTGGTAGGAGGGAAAGCTGAGGCTCCTATAAAGCGAGGCAACTTGCAGGCTCACATTGATCAGTGGAAGAACAAAAAATAGAACTTGCCAGATGGAATACCTTGTCGGTTGGAAAACCCTGCCTCTGCCGTGTGTACTGAAGTAATTCATCGCTGTTGGCTGCACATTTGAACAATGCTAATTCTGTTCTAGGCTTTTACTGTGTAGCTGGTTACCTACTTGCTATGGACAGTATGTGTGCATCTTCATCCCTAGCTTTTACAGGAGCCAAAATTTTGAGGGGATGTGCAAAGGACTACATTTTTGACAAATCGGTGTGTGAAGGGGCATATTGATCTATTCTGTAGTTTAGTTTGGAAATTTAGGCATTTAGGCAGCTGGGAGGTGTGCTTGCCTTGTATCATAAATGAACTCTTTTGGCTTGTTTAAGTAGGCATGTGTGTGGGTTTTTTTTTTCTTTTTTCTTTTTTTTTTTTTTTTAAATCTTTGTTGTCATCTGACTTGGCTTTTATTCTTCCTAAGAGCCTCATTTTCCACGCAGTCAGACTACAACATCTGGAAGCCATCTCTTCTTTGGCAGGGAAAGATGTGACAGACACAATGAGGTGTAACTTCTACTTTTGTTATCTTACCTTTGCCTTTTTTAAAAGATATCTAAAACCAAACCATTTTAAAGATGTATGGGAATTTCAGGTGCGTTGTAGCAAAGTTCAGGAATATCGTTGGGCATAATCATTAGAGAATAATACAGGTATTTTTTCTGTTTAATAAGGGTAATAGTTGCATTTATTGTACAGTTGATTAATTTTTCCGTATTTTGTAATGCTTATATCAAGTGTTTTAAACCCACATTTTACTGGACAGTGTAAATTACTAAATACCAATATAAAACCCTCATATGATTCAAAGCGTAACAGTATATTTATACTTCAAGATAGTATTTAACTGCATTAAAGATATTGACATTATTAGTGCTACTTTAATGAGTAATCCTATGACTGTGAAGCACTGTAAAATGCTCTTTTCCTTCCATAATAGTTGTTCCACATATTTATTTAATAAAAACAGCAGCAGTCCAAAAAATACTTTCAATGAGAGGGGGAGTATTTGATGGTGAAGTTGAGGTTGGCAGAGTTATTAAGGTGGTACAGAGGTCCTTGTATGTTACTCACTTTTCAAATCTCTAAACTTGGGGTAAAGTCTCAACCTTCACTTTAGGTTTAAGCCTGACTTTTTTCATATGTCCTTTTAAATCTTTTTCTTTTTTCTTCCCCCCCCACCCCCACCCCCCAAAAAAAAAAAGCAGCCTGTTTAAGCTTTTGCTTTCACAGCATTAAACTGTGAAAACAAATTTTGCTTTCTGTTTACTGATGTGTGCATTACCTCTGGGGACCTATGTTTTCCATGTGCTTGCCTGTTTCCTGGCTAGTTGTCTTCTCAGGTTCTGGCGGTCACCATCAGCTGTTAGCTGGGCTTCTCTGGAGGCTGGTAAGAAGCAAAAGGTTATGTAGGTATATGTGCAGTATATGTGCATTATATAGATAATGAAAACGTAGGAAATGCGTGTGAAAAGGGGTAAGGAGAATGCTTTGAGAAAGGAGACAGCTAAGAGTGGGCAGGTCCCTGATGAATTTACAGGTAGGACATGCTGTTGCCCTGTGATATGTGGGTCACAGGTTAGGTGCTTACCTCCAGGGCTGCCTCTCCCCTTGGCAGGTAGCCAGGTGCATGAGTGGGAGCCCAGTGGGGGATCTGGGCCTTACTGCCTGCTTTGCTGCACTGGAGCCACAGAACAGCAGACTGTTTGTTGGCTGTGGCTCATCCCAAGGGAAGGGGAGGAATATTAGCAGCAGCTATGCGAGGACTCCAGTTTACCACTTCTCTTCTATATATCTGGTCCTGTGTCGCATCAGAGCTCTGCTCCTGCTGGTGATGCACTGATGTTGGCAAAGCTCATTGTGGGCTTTTTTGTAAAGGGGTAGAGTTCAGCTGTCTGGGATATTGCATCTAGTGACTTGTGTGGCTCAGGATGAGTTGATTCAGCTGGCTGATCCAATGGGGAGCTAATCATGGGAGAAGGAAATGGTTTTGTTTTCATAATTTGCTTGCTGCTGGTTCATTTGAGTGCTAGAAGGGAGCAGAAACTTTCCTGTGTGTTTGGGAAGCGGGAAGGAAGACGACTGCTTTCAGCAGCAGCCCACAGTGTCAGAAAAGCGTGTTCTGAGATGGCTCTTTCCCACTTAATCAGCAGACTTGTTGCATGAACTAAAGAGCAAGTATCATAAAAATTGAAGAAAAAGCAGGCCAGGCAATAAAAATGGAAGTGTGATGGCATAAAATCAACAGCCACCATAACATTGCATTTTCATTTTTTGAAAGATGAAGAGAAAGAGAGATATGTGGAGAGAAGTGGTGTGGAGGGGGTGTAAGAGCTGGAAGTTTAGAAAAAAATAAACTGTGAAGAAAGAGACTGAAAAGATAAGACCTGTATAAATTAGGTCATTTAGGTTCTTTGTTGGAGTGTTAACTGCTCAGTGACTTTGGCACCGTGGGCTGTTACTGTGTATACAGACCATGTCTCTGTTGGTAAGCATGGAGGGATGTAGATTGATGATGTCTAGTTCAAGTCTTCTTGTAAAGGAATTACAAGACTCATTTGTTAAGCAAACAGCACAAAAATAACCAGACATCTAAAGGTATTAATTGCATTATTTTTCAGTTTAGTCTTGATTATGCTATCATAATATGATCAAAACTGCTGATACGGTTATAACTAAATCATGTTAAAGTACAGTTGTTACAATACAGAATGCTATTTGAAGTATGTTTTCTGTATTTTACTCAAATTACAGAATTGCTTTAAAGCTTGTTGGCAGCTGAAATATTAGGTTGTGTAATATTAGTAGAAATAACACACGTAGAAGTAACACCCTCTTTCAGGCCTGTAGGGAATGTTATGCAGTTGCTCAAAGTCTCGCTTAAAAATCCACTTACGACGATGAATGCAAAAGTAATATGAAGAAGCATAATTATTTGGGGGGGGGGGAACCCCAAACAACCAAACCTTATTTTACAAACCAAAAGTTTACACATATTCTAGTCTCTCAGAAAAGGAGTGAGGGGCGTAATGTAGTTGATAACAGCTTTCTCTTCTAAAATAATTAAGGGAAAATATTGGACATACTTCTGATCCGTTATTTAAATTTTATCTGACTAGTGTTTTAACTGTTGCTGCTGCATAATTGGTTCTGAAGCATCAGCATCTCTCATTCATGGATAGATAAATAATTCAGGGATGAACTTTAGCCACACACTTCAGCATCACAATTTTAGAAGTTCTAATTTTCTGGATTAAGAAAGTGAGGTCCTTGATTTTACAGGTGATTAACTGAATTACAGGGGAAAAATCGATACATCTCTGAACAGCCATCCACGTTTCCAAAACCTTTGTCCTGGCCACGTAGCCATTTTTAAACTTTGCATTTCTTGCCTTCCCAGAAAATTAATAACCACTTTACTGATTTGCCTTATAAAACTTCCAGATAATAGACGCCAAGCAACAACAGCAAAAAGTGCATGTGTAGGAAACCAAAACCCACTTACCTGAAACACTTGGCTGTGAGCTTTTTAAGTAATACTCCAGTTACTGCATTTATACAAGTGTATGAAACACAAGCTTCTGGGACAGATCTTGTGATTCTTTATAATTTTTGTGTGTGTATATGTATATATGCATATTCTTTTAACAAAGGCTGCTGGCTGAATTATATTAATGTTTGTTTAGCCTATTTGTGCATGTAATAGAAATTGTGAGAGGACAGGTAGCACTCAGCAGCTGATGATTGCATATGTGTTATTGTGTGAATTGTGCTGGTGAATTTTGTCCACTTTTGCCAGATCGCGACAGTTGGCCAGTATATTTGAGTTGATCACAACCATACCTAAATTAATTATTCATGTATTGGGGAAAAATAACCTTTTAAAATTCACATGTTTTTCAGTGAAGACACGTTTGAGTTCTTTATGGTATTTCATGCTTAGCTCTTGCTTTTATCAGTCAAATTATTTTAGATAGAAACTCCTCTTACATTTAGAGTTGGCAACATTAGGTATGATTAGTGTCCCTGGACTACTTCTGTTGTTCCAGTGTTTTTTTTAGTTCATTAACATTTTGTTAGCAAAATTTTAAATGGCAAGGTACAATAAAGGGATACATTATTTCTGCTCTTAAAATGTATTTTGAAATTCTTCTGCTTGCTTTTGGAAACTAAATACCGAGAGCAGTTGTGCTACAGCAACTGTATGCATTTCTGTCTTTTGGAAGAGTCATTGAATCAAGCATGTATGTGCATTTATTTCAGAAAAGATGCAGGAATCTTCTGATGTCTTTATGTGAGCTAAATACAAATCTAAAGGAAATGTGCTACAATATTATTGCAGTTTTAGCAATCTATTATAAAGTTTATTGCACAGAAATAACTAGGTCAACCTCTGGATGACCTGTCTTTTGGAGTTTCTTCAGTTAGCTTTAGGCTAGAGCTCCACCTTGTGATCTTTCAGCCGGATACATTTTCTTTTTATAGTTAATAATTTAATTATGATTTCACAAAGTTGAGTGACTTTGGAAAGTTTTCACAGACTTGAGAGATTTCAGTATCTGCTTGGGAAAATTAAAGGTGGAATTCTGCAAACATGCAAAAAAGAAACTGAAGAGCTGCTTTTTATGATGCACTTCAGTTTAGATTTAACTTATTAAAATAATCTGCTTATTAGGGCACATTTAATAGATAACGTAGACTTTCACTGTTTGGAATGGCATCTACAAGATGCCAACAATTTCACATTCCTCTTTTCAGACTGCACTGTGATGAACTTGATGTATTTTAAAAGTTCTGACAGGATGCTTATATGGACTGTTGTCCTTTCTCATTGACTTCCCAAACTGGGTGCTTTGAATGAGTTATCAAATATGTGCATGAAAAAGACATGGCTGGCAGTAGTCTTGAATTTCCAGAAGGCATTTACTGAGATCAAGGATAATGGGGAATGACCAGTGCCAGTCTTTTCCCATACCAAAACAGGAGAACATCAAATAAAATTGAAAGTGATAAATTCAAAGCAGAGAATATGCCTCTTGGTAGTATGGAGTTTGGCTGTGGGAGTTCTTGTGTGGAATACCATTGCTGCTGAATATTGAGTTCGAAAAATAATTGGAAATATTAATGGAAAAAATATTGATAAGGGGTTATAAAATATAGGGACAGCCTCTCTGGCTGAAAAAATCCTTGAGTTATTTCTGGATGCTGGGAAGGTATTCAGGGAAAACATCACTAATAAGAACAAAGCAAATGTGTTCTTTCTTGAGCAGCTTCTGTTGGCCACTGCCAGAGAGGGCATGCTCTGGTCGGTTGACACTGCTGGTTGAGAATCAAAAGTACGTGTCATATTCTGGATGTATGTAAATCTCTTAAAATTATCCTTTACTGAGGCAAATGCAAGGGGTTTTTTGGTCATTGCTGGAGATGCTTGACGCTAGAGATCCCTTACAGTCTTACCTCATATATTTTTGCAAGGTGTTCATCTGTAGCTACTGTTTTCCATAATACCAGTGTATAGTGGCACTCATGAGAGCCAAGTTTCTTTTTCTTCCTTCAAGAAAAACAATTCTTGAAACATAAATCTTAGTAGCTTAACGCTTCAGCGTCTAGCAAGAACTTGATATTTCTTTCCCATTTTATGAGGTGATTCTGACCAAACAATGCCATGTTTTCTTTCATGTTTTGTTGTTTGTACTAAGATGAACGGTTCTTACAAGAAGTTCAAGTTAGTATAAACTGAAGTCAGCTCGTTTTGTCAAGTGATTTGACTTGTTTGATGTAGAGAATATATACTTGAATAATTTACCCGTCCTTTTTCAAAGTTTTGTAACTACTTTTTTTTCTTCAAAGTATTTCTGTGTTTGTAAGAAACTTTATTGAGAATTTTTGCAAAATTTGGTAGGACAATAGATTTGCTTTTCAGAAACGGAGCTAAAAATGTGTTAATTCTGTGAACAAGTGGTTAACTTGCTTTGTTTCTCAGTACTTTCAAATGTTATGGAGTGGGTAATTTTAGTATTGTAAATAGGTAGTATTAATGAGCCATAATACAAAACTTGCCTGTAAGCATCCTGATTGTCACTTTAGTACATATGTTGCTTCTCAACGTTGAAAAATGTGAACTAGAAAAAGTCAAATGACAACATGTTTATAGACAGGTTGAACTTGAAACTGAGCAGTGTGGTTTTTGAAGTTTGCATCTTTGCTTTGCACTGAGACTGAATCCCAAGCATGCCCAAAAAGGGCTTGTGTGGCTGGATCTCTTTCTTTTTCATTCCCCCACCCTTTACTGAGGTACACCTCTGAGCACGTGCTAGCCTGATGACCAAGGCACTAACTGTGGTATTTTTCCAAGTTGAAAATGCTGACAGGAATCAGAGAAAAATCTTTTTTTAACCAAAAAAAAAAAAAAAAAAAGTGTGTGTATACCTATAATATAATCCAAAGTGTAGAGCATTTTGATACGATGTCACCAACTGAGCATATAGTTTTACAGACAGCCTGCATGGTATAATAGCTCCTTGCCACCAAAGAAGGGAGTTTTACTCTTCCCTCCCCTGCTTGTGGCTATGCAGTCTTGTGTTTCCCATGCATTGGCTTCCGGATACCTGCTGTTGAACCAGTTTAACTTGATAATCCAGGGAAAAAAATTCTTGAGGTGTATTTTGCCCATTTTATTGGGGGATTGAATCAGGTGACACTGAATGGCAGAGCTTACAAAGATAAATGGCTGGGGACGGGATGTTACCCTGCCTGTGAATGACTGTTTGCTAAAGAGATTGTACAAATGGAGCAGGAGAGGATGAAACGCACTGGTCATGTGCCCGTGTGGTTTTAGCGAAGGGAGGAATAGGGTGACAAAGGTTGCTGCCATTCTGCAGCAGCAATGTTTTTGAAGCTTTTTATCCTCTGTTCTGGATGAATACTGTTCCAGCTGAATTTTAAATTCAGCATGTTCTGGATGGAACATGCTTTAGTAGTTGCAGACTATCTTGAGTTTCACCAGCCTATCTCTAACCTCCTCTCTTTTTGCCACTATTTCTTTCCACTCTGGTTCTTTGCTTTTATGTAATTGTGTGAAATGTGAAGAAAGAGAACCTAGTAAGTTCAGGGTTTATGGTTTCTCTCAGCTCTCTGAATTCTGGAAGCTACAGTGGCCCCTAGCATTCAGAATAAGCACTTGCAGGAACAAAAATGTACAGCCTCTATCTACATATTCAATTGAAATGCAGTCTCTGAAGCATAGCTACCAGACATTAAGCAACATGTGCTTAGCATGCCAAAATTAAATCTTTCCCTCAAACACCTAATCACTCCAGCAAGCTGTAGAGTCAGTAGACTTTGATGCTGAAGGTTTTTCTCCTTGCTGTGGTATCTTTTAAAAGACATGAAAATCATGCTTTCTTAATTCAGCTTTATAAAAGTTAGCCTGGGGCAAACAATTAACATAGAAAACTTTAGCCTGCATGGTTAAATCTCACATTTGACGTATCCAGTGAATTTCTTTCCCCTTAAACATAGGAAAATTAGATAAATAACAAAATCTATGAATAGGTGGCAATGTTATAATTAAGTTGAAAAGCAAGTATTTCACAATCTTACATTTTCTTGATAAAACACTATGCTGTTTCTGATGTTTTTCTTTATAACATGTGGATGGTATTATCTTCCTTGATATTCTTAGAGTCTTGGCAAATGCTTTAAATGTTAAAACTGCTGTAGTCCTGGTTTATCAACTCTGGAAGAGAGGGAGTTGTGAAACAGCTGGCTAGGCTATAAGAACTTGTTGTAAGAGCTTATCTTTGGAAAATGTCATGGAAGCTTACAAATCAGAGGTACGAAGTTGGTATACATAATGTCCTTAAATGTATATACATACTGTGCTTTAAATTTAACATCAAATCTGGTTTTGGTTTGGTTAACCAGAAATATCCTAGTGTTGGTAAGTCTGGGCACGGCAGTGCATGGTGTTACAGTTCAAATTTAAATCTAGTGTAGATTTAGAAATAAAAGCTATTACTTGCAAGGTGTTTATGAAAACCATTCCAGTTTGCTCATCCTATTCAGAAAAAGTTTTTTTGCCAAATGTTTTTGTATTTTATTTTACTTGCTTGTAAGTGATGCTTGTAAGATTTGCGGAGGTACTTTGTAGTAAGATCATGGGAGGAGTCAAAAATATGAAATCTTTAAACAGGAAGAAGCTTGTTTGGAAACGGGGTGGCATGATCTAAATTTTCTGTGTTTCCAACTTTTTTTACCCCTTCATATGTGGAAACATTTTCACTGTATTTATTTATTTTATTATAGAAGTTGTCCACTACAAAGGAAGAAAGAAAAGTAAGCTTGTACTTCAGACTGGTTTTTGAATATCTTTCTAATACAGTGGTGTTCCAGAAGATGATAAAGAAATGATAGCAGCTCCAGAAATACCAACTGATTTTACTCTCCTTCAGTAAGTGTTTTAAGAATTTGTAGTTTCATTTTTAAATGTACTGGCTCTTTGTAGTGTTAATATATATGGTTGGTTTTCTTTTGGAAACAAGGAAACAAAATGAGGGAATAGGGTTCTAGATTTTTTTTCCTATTGAGATGTTGATAAAGCATTGTCTGAATTCTTTCTTGAGTATCCACAGTAATTAAAGTAAGTATTTTAGAAGTGCTTAATTATTTTCAATCAATTTTTAAACTTTGCTAGTAGGAAGCCATTGTAGCAAGACACTTTTTTGTTTATGTTACGTACTTCTCAGGATTTTGTCTTTCAAAATGAAATGTTTGAATAAGAAACTCTTTGATCAGGAATACAAAAAAAAGTTTCCGTCATTAAAGCCGTCATAAAGAGAGAGAGGAAGTAGTTGAGGTGTTTGCCCTTAATAACTGGGGCAGGTCGCCTAATATTTAAAGTACCTAATGCCAAATGCTTTAGTTAAAGCCAAAGTCTTAGCTTCCCTCAGGCATCAGTTCCTTGGTGTTTCTGACATCATTTTATTAGTTTGCTAGTGTTCCTACAATTTTTAAGAAACAGACATTTGAATTTCCAAGATTTAAAATCGGGTATAGATTACATTTTGGACAGAGAAATAAAGTGATTATTTTAAGCAGACCAAAAGAATCCAGTTCCTCACCTTTTAATTGTCAAGAAATTGACATGAATACATTTCAACAGGCTGTTGAAACGGATTACATTAGTAGAAAATCTAAAAAGATACAAAGATGCGGTTTTGTATCAATGAGGTTGTTTGTGTGGGATTTTTTTCCTTTTAATGAGAAATAAAGATAAATTGGAAGATGGTTTAATATGAAATACTGTTTTTACAGCTGTTTATAATGGTTTTTTACTCAGTTGGTACAGTTCATTGCTTAGTGAAATGTTTGGAATTTGTGTTGTATTCTTTCCTGTGAAAATAAGAACACCTAGGAAGTTCTGAAGAAGAAATATTTCTCACCTTTTTCTTTCTTTCTTCCCCCCCCAGGTTAGAGACTTTTTCAGTCCATATCAGTGTACATAGTCAACAAAACCAGAAATAGCAAAATACATGTTAAAAGGCAGAAAGCTCCTTTCAGGCACTTGCAATAGTGAGAGACCTTAAGTTTATGGATTGTTTTAGAATGTTATAAGTAAATACATAGGAATGGGTCTCCCGTGCCCCCGATCATCTTTATGATTGGATTGTTGAATTGAATCAGGAAGCGTGTATCAGAAATTTGTGATAGCTTTCAACATAAGTGTGTACCTCTTAACTACTTACTTAGTTTCTAGTAGCATGAAAAGATCTGCTGAGACACTTTGGTTATGAGGGAAGGTGGCGGTTTCTTTTTTTGCTGTTGGGTTTTTTCCTCACTTTTGTTTTGTTTTAGTATTTGTGGCAGATACTTACAGTGCACTTTGCTTTTTGAGATGGTGTAAAGTTTGTCATGTGCCAAAAGCAAGGTTCCCAACCTGTTCCTATTTTCTACCCACCTTCACATCTTTTAACCTTACTGTATGGCTTTCTTCGGGGTAGAATTGTTTGGAGGAGATGGGGTAGGGTGTGAGTGTGAGGATATGCTCTGATCTGTTCCTTGACAGTAGACTTAAACAGAAGAAAAAAGCAGTTTTACTGTTAAAGTTGACTTATTTGACTGAGAGCATAATGTGACTTCATGTAGTATATTTAAGAATATTTCTGATGAAATGTGAAAATGGTTTGTCTTTTTATCTTTGCAGGGAGTCTGAAACACACTT
>NW_009191908.1:10911-16846 GCF_000690835.1 Fulmarus glacialis
ATATTGAAGGAAAAAACCAAAAACAAGGCAAAGGAAAAGTATGTTCAGTTTAAAGGGATACTGAAACACTTCTATTGTTACGAATTGAAGAGTTCAGCACTTACTTTGAAGCTGAATGAGCTAGGAATATTTTCTGAAAATGCGAGTGTTCTGTGAAGAGAGGTCATATTTGTGTTTGCATTGAAATGCTTCATCTTGAGTATTTGCATGATATTTCCTAAGTGCTATGAAGGCATAAGGGAGGTGGGGGAGAAAAAGATTAGCTTTGAGTTGATTAGTCGCTCTGTATGTGTTCCATCCTATGCTGAAATTTGGTGCTAATACAGTCTCTTTTGGTTAGGGTCATTAATTCTGGCTCTCTCTTAATTTGAAAAATAAACAGAAACCAATAATCCAATTAAAAGGGTTTTTTTATAGGTTGCAGACAGGAGGTTACACTACCTGAGTGGGGAGGTCTAAACCCAGTTAATAGCCCTTCTCTCCCCTCATCGGACAGGTGTCCTCCCCACCTGGGTGACCTGCCCTCTCACAGGCTTGGCACCCACCACCTTCACTGCCGTGGCACAGGCAGACTGCTGCATGCGGGCTGGGCTGTGACTGCTATGCCGGGCACCCCATGTACCTGTAACAGTACAGAGCACCCCGTTATTAAGAGGTGGTGATAAATAGTTTTATACAACAATCATTTAATTTCTGTTTAAATTTTTCACCTTTCTGTAAGTCATACTTGATTTGGGGAATCGAATACAAAGACACCTGTCTGCTCTTCCTCACCCCCGCTTGCCAATGTGTGCTCAAATTAAAAAACAAAAGGTTAATGAATTGCAGAGGAGACTTTGTCATGTGTATTAAGGGAATTGCCATAGCTGTTATAAATAAAATCTGTATAATCTGTTTTACAGTTTAAACACGAGAAAAATCTTTGTGTTGTACACTGTCACCAATAGCATTTTTAGTTGCTAGAAGATTTTAAATAAGGGGAGGAGGAAATGGAACTTGTAGAATTCTTGTTGGTCTTTGTATCAGTCAGGATCAGCTATTATTATTCTCAACTTTGGATTTTAAATCTGGTTCCTGAAAACAAAAGGCCTTGTGTATAGTTGTCATGGTATGAATAGTAATTTGTTTTTTTTTTAATTACTACATAATACCCAATTAAAACTACTTGTGCGTGTGTGTGATTGCAGACCTGTAAAAAAGGAAAAAAAGGACCAGCAGAGAAGGGGAAAAGTGGAAACGGAGGAGGGAAACCCGGTGGTCCAAATCGGATGAATGGACATCACCAACAGAATGGTGTGGAAAACATGATGCTGTTTGAGGTAGTTAAAATGGGCAAGAGTGCTATGCAGGTAAGACTTGGGATATCTCTATGACTTGGATGAATATAAAATTTAAATATAACAATCTTTTCCTGTACATACGATTTAATAAAACGAAGCCTAAAGTAAATTTTTTTCTTCAATTTGCAGTTTTTAGTTCCAGATTAAGTTTTTTAAAAAAAAGTTTTTGCATTGTTAAGGTTTGAATTTGAATAAACTGATTTTTTATTTCTAAATATCAGGCATGAATAATCACATATATAATGAAGAAATTCAAACTATGATTCAAAGTGAATTTTCAGTATGCTGAATGAAGAAAGTTATTTTAGATAACTTTAGATAACTTTAAAGTCCTTTTTGTGTGGCTGTAACTAAATACAAATGTGGTTTATGCCTATGGTTGTCATAGAACTTAACAAGAAATCTGTAGTTTGTAGATGCTCCCAGAGCTTACATTATCTGAAGAGAAGTAATTGCTTCTCTTCCCTCACTGAAAGTAAAATTGCTAGTTACAACTTAAGGGCTACTCCTTAAATTACCTGTAAGTTGACTTGGCTAATGTATATTGCAACACTCTAATTGGGTGGAATTTAGGTCAGGATATTTTAACCTGTTAGAAGTCTCTGCATTAGGCACTGTCTCCACTGCATCTACTAATAGGACTGAAGCCAGTCTATTAAGAAATTTAGCACTTTTTTTTTTTTTTTAAATTCAGTTAAATCAGTAGTGTTTGCTTGACTATGTGAATCTTCCAGTGGAGAGAGGGTTAAAGTGTAAGGCTGTCAGCCATGACGCCTTCTTGCTGACTCACTCATGTGACTCCTCAGCAGCCTCGAAGAAAGACTATCTTTGGGATCGAAAATCTAGAGTTTACAGCTTCTGTGATACACATGCAGGAAGCTGGGTCTATGTGCAGTCCTCTGGAGATTTGCACACTCCTGCATTAGAGCTGGGAACCTTGAAGCCTGAGTTCCTTGGCAGAAATTTAGTTCAGACTTTTAAAAAAGAACAGACTACTTTGATGTATTTGCACAGAGAAATTCTGATACTTCCGTCATTTGTTTTGTTCTGCTGTATTTTAGAGCAGGTGAAAAAACTATACTTTTCTAACCATTGCTGTGTGTGCTACGTTTTCAGCCAATTAACAGTGGTTGTATCTTCATGACATTTTAACTGGTTAAAATGATATACAGTCAAAATCTTTTGCTTTCCAAGAGCAAAATGGACCTTTGCCAGGCCTGATTACTCTGTTGACTTGGGGAATTGATACCTGGTTAATAGAGTGAATCTTAGTCAATATTTATTGTCAAAATTACGGAAGAAAAAAGCTCTCAAAGTATTTCTAAAGTAAAGTCCACTTTAGCACTCAGCGTAAAAAGTTTTCTCTGTGGCCCTCAGCACTTGCTTACCCGAAAAGATTTTGATAATTTTTGTTTTATTTTATTTTAAATTCTGTTCCATACCTTCTTCTGAGTTAGTGTCTATTCTCTGGCAAAAACAGATGGTTCGTCCACTGAGACAAAATGTTTTGAGAAACTACTGTTTTGCTGGAGGTTCTTTAAAATAAATAAATTCTGAAAATAATGCTGCCTAACTGAAACATTCGTCCTGTTCCTAGCATTATCCTGTTCTTGCACAGTCGCCTTCTTTATAAGCCTAATTTAAAATGTTTCCTAGATTATTTCTCCCCTCCCCACAGATCAATCAAATTAGTACTAGTTTGTCGGTTCTGCTCCTACTGGGAAGACTATGACAGTTTCACTTTGAGTTTTTCATCCTTTTTGTCTTGCTGACGGAAGTACAGTTGTGCTGTACTGTAAACAATCTTAAATTTAGGGAAGAAGGATTTAGCTGTATCTCTGTTTAGAAATTTTTCTGCATGGCAATATGTTTTATTTGCCCTCACAGCATTATTGCCTGTGAGAGTAAGCACTGAGAAAAGTACAGACAGGAAGCATGGGAGATGCTGCGTAGTCCAGTTGTCTTTTGGAAGTTCTGAACTATTCCATCATCTCTCTTTATTTATAATGACTCTAGATTTTAGAGCAGGATATCAACATATTAAAAAACTCAAAACTGAAAGCTTGATACTAAAGTGAGTCTCTTGTGCCCGTGTTAATAAATTAATTGTATGTTTTTATGACTTCTGCAGTAGACAGTTTGTACTATATACATGGATGGTTTAAACATAATTGCATGTAAATTCTGTTTTCACAAAACCATTATCACAGGTTTCCTATTAATTTGCTTCCCTTTAAGGTTTTTTAGTAAAATGCTCTTGTTCCTATTTGGCTTAGTGAATGCAGAGTAATTAATGTCCATGCAGTGTAGGGCAGTGCGGTTCATCCTGTTATGGCTAATGTGTGTGGAGCACAGTTCATTAAAGGGGCAACATTTCTGAAGAGTATAGGGAGTTGTAGCTGTTGGAACCGAACACCTAAATAGTATCTTTAGGGAAGTGTCACTAGTTTGAAGGCGGGGGGGGAGGGGGGAGAGAGAACCTGCTTCTGGAAAATATACCAATTATTTTTGTGTTCTTCCTCAAAAATAGTTACTGTAGGACTGTGTGGTATTCCTGTGCTTTATGTTCAGGTGTCAGTTTCATACTTGTGTATGCTTATAGAATAAAATGAGTTCTTTTCTTGAAAACTGATATTATGGCAGTAAAGGATCATTCAAACATTTTGTTCTGTGTTAATCGGAAAACCACAGAGTTCAAGTTATTAATGGAAGGAGCAAGAATCACTTACTGGAAAGCAGTTAAATAACACTGACTGTCTTCAATTTACGAAAACTAAAAAGTGCCTTTATATTTGTTTCTTTTCAGTCTGTAGTGGATGACTGGATAGAGTCATACAAACATGACAGAGATATAGCACTTCTTGATCTCATTAACTTCTTTATTCAGTGTTCAGGCTGCAAAGGTAAGATACTGAAATGTTTACTCATTTATTTAAGTAATATAGTATGATGCTCATTCTTTGTTTTTATACTACATATGCTGTAGGACTGCTCCATCCCTGTGGTTTACATTATTAGGTTCTTGTAGTTAAGCTAGTATTTCTGAAGGTGGAGAGCAGGAGGTTTAGAAGTATTATACTATATTTAAAAATGTAGATTAAGCCTTTTGTATTCACACCAGAGAGAATGCAGTACTGGTACTTAACACTTACTTCATCTTCCTCTCCTCCTGCTGTTATTTCAGAAAACCATCTCTCTCTTTTAACATTGATAGTTTAGCTTGTTCAGTCTTGGAATTCTAGTTTGGATTTATCTACTTCTTATCATTGAGTGGTTTAAGATTGTTTCATAGCCTTTGTAGAGATGCTTGATTTAAAAGGTATTATGGACAGCTTCACGGTAGCCTGTTTACAGTAAGATTGTGTTTGCATATTTTATTTTCTTCCTTATTTTTTGGTTTTCTTTCCTCATTTCCACGTCCTCCATTCTTTTTCCCCTCACCTCCTTTTGAAGAGGAGAAAGTAACTTACCCTGCAGTGTCACTGCGCTTGCAGTAGGACTGGATGTAATTTGTTCTGCTCAAGTGTTTCGCTGTCCTGATAAACTTTTAACATGCATAAATCTCCAGAACGCTAACAGCATTCCTCAGAGGTTATCCATGCTTTCAAGAGCAGTGACCTTTTGATTATTGTTACCAGATAAAACTACAGAATCTCGTAATGCTTTCTGAGATGATCCTTGTCATGAATTTTGCAGTATGGTTGCAGTAAACTTTAGGAGATCTATTTGTTTTTTATATCACCATTTACACTCTACCAATTTGAGGCTAAGGCAAATAGAAATTGTGTGAAATCACTGTGTTTATTACAGTGCAGAAGATAATAAGTAGCAATAGAACTGTTCAAAATTGTCTTACACCATTTAGAATCTTGAGTCCTGAAAGGTCACTTCAGATTAGTGTGGTCTCTTGGCTGATGAAGAGGTCTGGCACAAATATCTTTGACTTCTGAATACGAGTGAATGACTAAATTCTAGATATGTGTGTACATGCACACAAACACACTTTTAAAAATGTGTATATAAAAAAGAAAAACTATTGGTGCCAAGCGCTTTTTATACAGGGATGCTAAAATAAAAAATGTGTAACTTCTTAAAAAATACATGTAAAATGTGTGGGTTAGCTGAAAATTGATAATTTTTATATTGTAGCAGGAGGCGTGTCATCTGCCATCTACCTCTTTCATATTAAAAGTGCTAATAATCTAATATCTAAATTGTAGGAGTTGTTACAGCAGAGATGTTCCGACATATGCAGAATTCTGAAATAATCCGAAAAATGACTGAAGAATTTGATGAGGTAATTTAATGAAGTGCTGATAATGTATTGATACTAATTTCTTATTTTACCTGTCCTAATCTTACTGAATCACGTTGCTACAGGTTTCTTTCACGGGTAAGGTCAGCTGCAAAAAGACAGGACTTTTGTGAATTAAAATCTTGAACTCCCTTATTTCACTGAATTTGTAAGACTAGGAAGTAAAGCTCTGCATGTATATAACTTGTTTTATTAATAGTTTAAGAAATCAATATCGACTTTCAGTTTTTGAATAGTGGGAACTCCTACTACTGTGGGGCTGTGTGGGATGCCTCCCCAT
>NW_009191908.1:16873-34465 GCF_000690835.1 Fulmarus glacialis
TTAACTTTTAAAATGGTTGCTAAATTTATTTCTGTGCATTCATTAATCTACAAATCATGGGTATTTGAATTTGATTATTCTCCAATTGAAGACTAATGCTTTGCCTTTCATGGGGATTATAACTTTTTTTCCTTTAAATTGTCACTTGCTTTCTGTTCCACGGAGTGTTGGGGTAAATGAGATGTGTTGGGTTTTGGGGTTGGTTTTTGGTGGGGTTTTGTTTGTTTGTTTGGGTTTTTTTGGTGGGTTTATTTTTGAGTGGTATTCCTTTCACCTTGTGTTCCGAAGAGGTAACTTTAAAACCTCCTCCCAAAATTTGTCTGATATGGAAATAATCCCCCTTTGCCCCCCAATTAAAATCCAAAAAACATAGGTAACTTTAACAGAGGGGAAAATGTAATATGTTTTTGTTCAAAAGGATTTTAGTATTCCTTAGAACTATCTCAATGCATAAATAGATTTGGTTACAATATTGTATGAAATTTATAAAGCTTCAGTTTTATCACGGTTATGCTCGCTTTTTCTTGTTACAGAATTCTAATGAACAACTCTCAGATTTCTAATCCCTTTTCATGGATACTGTCTTCATTTTGGTCTGTAATGTTGTTTAGCCTCTTAAAGAAGCTGGTCACAAAAGCACCGATAAAAATGATTGTCAATTTTTTTTCCCTGTCATTTTACTATTATTTGTAAAGGTTCCCAAATCAGGAGAGGAACACATATTTGTTATATTCAAGGTGTTTTAGTAGGTCATTTTATGACTTCAGGAATTTTCAGTCTGGTATGTAAGCATCTCCCTACAAACTTTATTATGGTCCTGAACTGAGTGTTTCTAAACATGTCAACTAACTGTTCTTTTGTTCTAGTGTAACCTGAAGCAGATTTGTAAGGAGTATGAATGGGGTTTTTTTGGTTTGGTTTGGTGTTGGTTGGTTTTTTTTTTTAGGGAGTAGGACAGAAAGAAGAAATTAGTAGTTATTTCAGTATATCTGGTTATGTACAGTTTTCATGGTAGGACTTGTTACATGCAGAGACAACATTCTGTAAGTCCAAGCTGCAAAGTAGATGCATATTTGTGGAATCATATTCTTCTGATGCATTGTTTTTATGGCACTGGAGATTTTGTCTTTAAAGTCGTACGCATCTCTTTTTAATCTTTATGTAGTAAAATAAATTTTAAGATGTTTGAAAGAGTTTCCCATTTCCTTTTTTGTTTTTTAATAGGATAGTGGCGATTATCCACTAACTATGGCTGGTCCCCAGTGGAAGAAGTTCAAATCCAGTTTTTGTGAGTTCATTGGAGTACTCGTCCGACAATGTCAATATAGCATCATATATGATGAATATATGATGGATACTGTCATTTCACTGCTTACGGGGCTGTCAGACTCACAAGTCAGAGCATTTCGGCACACTAGTACACTGGCAGGGCAGTGAACTATATTTATCTGTGTATTGCTTCCGTTTTATGTTTTGTGTTGCACAGGAAAGAATTGTTCTGGTTGAACTTCTTGATACTTGACGTTCAGCTCGTGTTTCATTGTGTGATACAGTTTTCGTCTAATGCAACTTGTTTTGGTACAGCTTTCTTATCTTGTCTTTATTGGTTTTCCATTACTGAAAAACACAGCATTATTTTAAAGCATTCTTTACCAGCTGTCTAGTACTTAATTTTTGTTAGCTTTAAGTCTAGTAGAAAAAGAAAATAGAAGGAAACTTTCCAGTTGATTCTACAAGTTTGTCTTTGGTCATAATAAGGGTGTAGGTATCTTTCTAACCTCAAATGCAGTTGAATCTGTTTATGCTCTGCAGGATGCAATTTTTCCTACAAATTTAAATTGTGCTGTATATTGAGGCTGTGCACAATGTAATTGAAAGTAGCATTTCTATTCATTGGATTAGAAATAATTTTAAAGAACGCTTCGTTAGTGATACAGTCACTAAATTTCTGTATGGTTTTAAGTAATTGTCCTTTTTACGTGACTTTTTTCAAATCTTTTAAATTATGAAGAAATCCCTTAGGAGTTTAGTATGGAGTGTTTTAAATAAATACGTCATTGTATGGACAAAGGATAAGCTTCTTGGATAAGGAAGTCAAAATCAACCTGTGTTGATTGATTAAGAAGGGTCTCAGATGGCATTGTGCAGCAGTCCACTTATGTAGGCTTATTGTAGCAATTTTAGCCTGAGCAAGGTGAATTTAGCCTGTATGTTTTTGCCACATTGGAAATAGTTCTTGTTAGCTTCACTGGAACTGGCTGATTTACAGCTGGCTTCAGTTCTGACTATCTGATCAGTTGTTCTACTTCATCAGTCATCTCTCTTGAATATACATTGGCACACTGCGCATCGGGCTGCTGCTGTGACACTCCCACTAGCCAAGAAGAGAGGAACAAAATCTTTTATTTCAGGAGAATATACTGATTCTGCTTTATCATCAATTTGACTGTTGTACCATATAATACATAAATATAATAATACAAATTTTAGTTCTTAACAAACACCAAGTTTTTACTTTTTTAAAATTTTTGTGCCTCAATAGAAGTTGCAAAGTTGCCCTGTTGCCTGTTAATTTCTGTCACACAAAATAATTTTTCAGTAGTCTGTTTGCATTTGTTCACATCAGTAGTCGATTGTGTTGATTTTGTGTAATTGCTTGTGCATTTCATATGAGATTACAATTTGTATTCTTGAAGATGGTGTTTTATATGGGATAGAGACATCCCACAAAATTCTTGTATCCATATTTACTGTTATTTGCAGTAATTTTGGCTTCTATGATTAGCTCAGACTTGTTCTTTTCATCTTGATATCCTTGGAGATCACAGTGTGTAATGATATTTTGATATATCTGCGTGTCTTTATGCCTTACTCATCAACTTTATGCTAGTGATACACGCTTAATAATGTTCTGTGTATGCTCTGCGAACGCAAGCCCTTTTCATGCCTTGTTGTTACAAAAGTTCATAAGAAAAGCAGATCTACTATTGACCACCTCCTGGTTTCTGGAATAGGCATATTTGTCTGCACCCTTTTAAAAAGGTTGATTCAGAAATAAAAGCACGCAAAAAATCCCACCCAAGTGTATTTTATCTTTTGGTCAGTTCTCTGGCTTCTAATTGGCTGATGTCCTTTTTCTGCTTCTGCAGATAAAGGAATATTTAAAGAAAACTGCCCCTCATTAAAATGAAATTGAGGGGAAAAGAATGGTATGTTACGGTGGCATTGGTTGTCTAAGATATTTCTTTCTGAAGAAAGAAACTTCTTGTATGTTTGAGGTTGAATGATTTGGTAATATCAGTCCACTAACTGATTCTAATAATGGAATCCTTTTAATATTTCCTGGGCTGTGTTTGTAAATTGTACGTTCCACCTTCATTTTTTAGGGGAAGTATATCCTAGATCTCAATTCAACAATAAAGCTTATAGTATTTAAAAATTGACAGAAGGAAAAGAACAAAATGTCAATGTTTTATCTATTGTGTTGATAAGTAATGATGCAGTGTTTAGTAAAACACTGCTGAAGTTTGTGTATCGAGAAATTTACAGTGAATATATTTTCATAAATACAGAAAGGATTGACAGGAGGAAGTGTCAAGAGTTTTGTTTATCGTTTTTCCTACATCAGGTAACCTTTTAAATAATCCTTACTCTTTTCACTTTTTTGTAGCCATGAAGCTGATGACTGCTTTAGTGAATGTGGCATTAAATCTTAGTATTAACATGGACAATACACAACGGCAGTATGAAGCAGAACGAAATAAAATAATTGGAAAACGAGCTAATGATAGGCTGGAACTCTTACTACAGAAAAGAAAGGAGGTTAGTGCAACTGTCTGTAGCTGGTGTGCATAGGATAAGTGTGTTTTTTAAAGTCTGGTTTTCAGTAAAAAGAGATAAATGTAGACTCTTAAAAATTTTCAGATAGTGCCATCTTAATAGAGTTAGCAAGAGAAACTGCAATCAATGATAGATAATTTTTTTGTATTTCTTGACCATACATTGACTGGTTTTGGCTTCTAGAGAAGCCCCACGATCTTGGGGCAAAATAGTGCTTTTATGACGTCAATACCGATCTCAGCAGAAAATGTGTTTAAAGGCTTTAGATAAGGTTTTTTCTTCTACAGAAAACACTATCAAAATTGAAAATGCAGTCTACTTCTATTTTCTTTCTTTTTGTGTAAAAGGGACTTGCTGACTCATTGCTGACAGCGCTGTCTTGTTGAAAACCCTAATTATACAGGTTTAAATTTTTATTTTTTGGGGAAATGGTGTTTTGATTTGGGTTTTTATTTTTGTTTGGTTTGTTTTAGACATTAGAAATAACCTTCTCATGATCAAAGGAAACATCTCGCCTTTGCTCTTCAGCTTTTGTGCTGTAACCTGTTAATGTTTTTACTTTCTTGACAATTCAGATAAATTAACAACTTTTGTCTTCTGTTCATCTCACAAAGATCTTGCAGTTGGGGACTGATCCCTTAAACGCCCATTAAATGTAGTTGTGCTAGATGCGTGTGCAGGACCAGTCCTATTTTAAGTAATACATAGATACGCAGAAAAGGCAGTGATGTGAGAGTCAAGACTTTTCCCAATCTCAATTGCTTGTATGTATATTGGCTTTTAGGATTTCTTAGCAGTTTTTCTAGTTTTGGTTTTGATTTTCTGTTTTTCTTGTACTAACAAAAGTAAGCTTCGAAGTAACATTCAATTGTTTGTTTGATTTCAGGTTTTGTTTCATTTATAACTCAGCATTACCCAGTACTAAAATTCACTTTATTCATTGATTCCTTTTGCATGCCTCTGTTTTAATATTTTGAATTTTTTTTCCCTCTTCCTACTTCAGAGGCTACTGTGGGCAAGTGTTAGATTTAGGCCCAGAACATGTTAAATATTTTGCTTTGTTAGTCCTTTCCTCCTGCTGCTTAGTCTTTCTTCTTACTGTATTTCCTTTTAGTTTTTCCTTTGTTCCATAAATTCCCAAATCTTGTGATGCTATGGGAATTGTTCGTTCTTGCTGTTTTTCTAAATTTCTGTAGAAATCCTTTACCTTTTGTATCCATTCCCCTGCATGTGCACAACCCCAGGGTAATATCTCTGGTGGTTTCTTTGTGGGTTTTTTTGGGTGATTTGGGGTGTGTGTGGTTGGTTTTTTGGTTTTGTTTTTGGTGGGGGTTTTTTGGTGTTTTGTTTTTTCAGTCTGATCCATCGAAATGTCAACTTCCTCAGTCCTTGGCTATTCTCATTAACATTGTCTCAATTTGTCCTACCTTTATAGTTCAAACCGTAAAAAAAAATGCTTGTCTGCTGACAATATTTTCAGATCTTTAAATCGACTTTCTTGCACTTTCCAAGCAAATACAATTTTCTGTGTTTTAAAACAGTGCATGTATCACTTTTTACCTCATTTGCATGTCTTGCTCTTGTGCTGTTACTGAGACTGGATTTGTCTCCTCCATTATTTTTCAGCTCCATATTCTTAAGTTAATTTTTTCTGCAATACTTTACTCAGTTTCTGCATTTTTTTCTCTCTAATTAAGTAATGGATGAGGAGGAAAGAGGTATTCAAAACAGAGTATATGCTGCTCATGTAGCCATTTGCAAAGTTCTTCATCTGTATCTTGTCTTTTTAGATTACAAATTCTTCAGAGTACAGAAAAGACCCCTTGTAATGCAGTTCACATGATTTGGGTATTGTTCTAATAACACATGTCCATAAAAACGTAGTAAGTGTATTAAAAATCGGGCTGGACATCAGGCTTAAAAAGTTACTAGAAAATTAAATCAAGTTTTCTTATAAATAACTTAAGAAGGAGCTTGCAGAAACCTAAGATGTCTTTGTTACAATTGAAGACCAGTTTTCCAGTGGTCAGAATTACTAAAATTTGTATGCTGTGGTAGATACAATTCCTTAAATAATAGCATATTGTACTGTGAAACAGATTTGGAATATTTCAGGAAGGGATTTAATGGCCACACTTGCAAATGTTAACTTAATTTAGTTTGTCTAGTGTCAGCATCATCTGATCCGACTGTAAAAGTGCTGCTCACTGTTTATTTACTCTGTTCATTCTTTCAGCTTCAGGAAAATCAGGATGAAATAGAAAACATGATGAATGCAATATTTAAAGGTGTTTTTGTGCATAGATACCGGTAAGTTTCTCTTAATAATTAATTTGTAGTTTCATTAATTTATTTTGGTGGCAAGTTATTTCTAATTATTCGTCTGTCTGATCCTATTGCCCCACTTCTCTCCACAGAGATGCAATTGCTGAAATAAGAGCTATCTGTATTGAAGAGATTGGAATATGGATGAAGATGTACAGTGACGCCTTTCTCAATGACAGCTACTTAAAATATGTAGGGTGGACTATGCATGATAAGGTAAGCTGCATTGAGGAAAAGGAACCAGAATCACGAAGCATAAACTCCACGTTTTTGGTTGTTGATCTTGCCAGACTAGGTTCTGATCTCTTAACTGTTTTAATCAGTCAGTGTGTTTCGTATCACTCAGAAGCACTGGCGTTTCAACATACATATAAAATAGACTTGAATCTTTTGAATGGTTTTATAGAGTATATATGGATTTTTAAGGAACTGTTATTTGTAAGGAAATGGCTTTTTCTATTTATTTATTGCTGATACAGACCTCTACTTTATAATACTTAACTATTTAAAATTAATGCATTTCACGTGGAATAATCCAGTCACATAGCCTAACAGTTTCTCTGTTTTGCCAAGTTAAGAAACTTTTTAGCATTCTCGGCTAGCTGTAAAAAGCATGGGAAAAGTCCTCTTTTGTGCTGATGAGTGCCTCAAGCTGTTACTTACCAGCTACTAGCTAGAGATTATTCTCTGCTTAGAGTGGTCAACAGATACAGTTTACAAATACTCCTTGATTCATTGCTGAGTCAGCACATTGTCTCAGTTCTTGCATTGGAGACTTCAAGCTATTGAATGTGAAGTGAAACAAATGAGGGATGCTCACTCATGCTATGCTGTTCATGGGTTTGGTATCAAAAAACAATAACCTCTGGCAGTGGGGTGATAAGAAGCTGCGTGAGGTCAGTTGTCCTAGACTTTTGAAAAGTATTTCTGTATCTATACCTTAAAACATGTTCTCTGCTAAAATAGCTCTTGTACTTCAGGAGGAATATTTCTCTCTGTATCGACTTGGTAATTCTCACCTAATAAGAGATGTTGTTAATGATATAGATGTTGCCAGTTTTAAATTAAGTGAAAGGAAACATGTAGAATTCTACTTAGAAATATCTTAAGCAGTTAGAGTACATCTTTAAAGACTGAAACAAGTGCATTTTGATTTACAGAGATACTAACTGCAGTAAGACATTGAGGGTTTTTTGGTTTTGGTTTTTTTTTTCTTCTTCATTGACTGGTTACAAACAAGGACATATTCTTATGTCATTAATATGATTATTTATGGTATATCTTGACAACATTTAATCTTTGTCTTTGAATTAATTCAGACTGCAAAAGAAACTTGTCTTGTATGATTTGAAGATCATATCTGTATCCTATACTTGACTTTTAATCCAGTTCTTAATTTTATTTTAGCAAGGGGAAGTAAGACTCAAATGCCTAACTGCTTTGCAAGGGCTTTACTATAATAAAGAGCTTAATTCCAAATTGGAACTCTTCACCAGTCGGTTCAAGGTTAGTGTAACTTCATATTTTTAAGTACATAGGAATTTTTTTAAAGTTGTATTACACTTCTTTCCTCTTTGAAAATACTTTCTTTTGTATTCTTAGGATAGAATTGTGTCTATGACTCTTGACAAAGAATATGATGTTGCAGTCCAAGCAATAAAATTACTCACTCTTGTTTTACAGTAAGTACATGTATATCTCCTTATCTGACTCTACAAGAAATATTAAAAGTATTTCTCATGCCTGTGGGCGAGGACAGCAGCTCGACAGAATTCAAATAATCCAAAGTCTAGATAAATGTCTACACATCTTACATGCAAACAAATTGGAATTTCAAAAGTAATCTGACTAGAACAGTGCTGTTATTATCTACCACAGTTAAGTAAGTGTAAAGACTAGAAACTTAGAATTCAGCCTCCCTAATTTGAAGCTGTCATGGAATATTTGAACTGAAGGAATATAGGATGTATTGAACATTACACAGCAGTTGAACTTTTGAGCTAACCTTGTACCAAACGCTCATACTTTATCAGTAATTTTTGTTTAGGAACTAAGCTATCTTGTTTTGGGTTTTGGGATGGTAAATTGAAGGAAAAGGTTTAGATTCTCGTTCATTTCCGTCTCCCTCATTAGAGTTCATACTCTATTGACTCAGCTTTTTTCCTTTCCTTCTTCCATCCCCACCCCTAGGAGTAGCGAAGAAGTTCTGACTGCAGAAGACTGTGAAAATGTCTACCATCTAGTTTATTCAGCTCATCGGCCAGTAGCAGTTGCCGCAGGGGAATTTCTTTATAAAAAGTAAGGTGGCGAAACTATAGTTAACTTCTTGTTCATGTAGATTTTAGTTTGTGCCTTAATACTATGATTCTCATTATTTTTAATTAAGAAAAGGAAAAACTGAATAATGAAGTGGCCTTAAGAAATAACTTACAGAAAATGTAACACTACTGTAGTTTTCCTGAATGGGAAGTAGAGAGTAATTTTGAAGGCTGTGCTTTAAAAGCTTGTACCTACAGGGAATATAATAAAAACATTCCTCTGTCTTTTCCTTTACCATCTTTCCTGTGGTCTGCAAAATACCTTAAAACGCTCACGTAGTTTGGTACCTAAAACTTGCGCTTGCATCATAACAAGTATTTTCCCATTTGTAGTTCCCTCACCCCACCCCTGCCAAAGTTGGCTCATATGACCATTTCATAAAGTATTTTTCTGTTTAAAAAAAAAAAAAAGAAAAAGAAAAAAAAAGAGAGAGAGATTCAACACATATCGGGTGTATAAGGAGACAAAATAGTTTCCATCTAATACTTTTCAGACCTTCTTCCAGTATTTCTTTGCGGCTTTAAAGTCTCATGTGGGGAGGTTCAGAAAATGTAGTTTGCTAGAGGAGCAAGCACCTGCAATTATCACTGATGTTTGTAAAGTATTTTGTTATAATTATACATTCCACTGGAAACAGTCAGTGAAATACCAACTCAGCATATATGAAATTGTTCAAATGATACTTGTCCCAAATTATTTCCTTTCAAAATAAAACGTGGAGCCAAGCATCAAGGTATTAAGTGTGTGTCTATAAAAAAAACAATGTCTTGATATGAATTGACTGTGCAAAGGCAATGAAGTAGAAACTTGTCCTGAAACAATTTTTCTTTTAGGCTTTTCAGCCGCAGAGATCCTGAAGATGATGGAATACTTAAAAGAAGGGGAAGACAAAGTCCGAATGCTAATCTTGTGAAGACATTAGTGTTTTTCTTTTTGGAAAGTGAAGTAAGTTGAGTTTCAGGGATATCCTTGTTTTTGGGGTGTGTGTTTTGGGGTTTTTTTTTTTGTTTTTGTTTGCTTTTTTGCTTGTTTGTTTTAATTTTTTTTTTTTTTTAAATTTAATTTGTTGTTGTTTTTCTCTTCTCCACTCATTGGTTAATAACCATGAATCTGTCCTGGTTTTCCTATTATTTGAGCAACCTGAGGGTCGAAAGACTGTTTTGCGTGGTTGTGTTTATTTTAAGGATCTGTCCAGTACACAGTGTTGAGACAGGCTGTGAGCTCTACTCTGACAAATACTCATCCGTCATTTTTCATGCTGATATGTAGGTGGAAAGAAATTGTGATTTAGGAGATTTATAAGGGGAGAGGGGAAAAAAAAAACCCAGACAAACAAATCCCCCCACCACAACCCCCACCCCCTATTCCTAAGTTCTGACAGATCTTGTAGCACTACTCTTTGTAGCAGTTGGTCTGGATTCATCTTTTTTAATTAATTGGGGAAGAGAGGCTTCTGTTGAACCAGAGAGCTCGCAAAATTTTCTCTGGTTTTTTGCCACGGACAGGAGCCAAGCGAGAAAAATACTCTGTATTATAACAAGTTCTGTAATGAACTTTATTGCTGATAAAGAAAAAAACTTAATCTGTTCTCATTTTAGTTGCATGAACATGCTGCTTATCTTGTGGACAGCATGTGGGACTGTGCAACAGACCTCTTGAAGGACTGGGAATGTATGAACAGTCTTCTGTTGGAGGAGCCTCTCAATGGAGAAGAACGTAAGAGATTTTCATAGCTCTTTCTTTGTATTGCTATGCAGTTTCTGTTAGTCCTGATTTATAAGGAAATAAGATGTTTACGTTTATGAGTCCCCATATATTCTCTATTTTTACATGACTATAATAAATCACTAATAGTAATTATAAAATGTGAGGAAGAGTAGAAAGAGATCACTTCTGGTATGGAAGTGAGACACAGAAGAACAACGGTGGGAAGAAAAGTGGGAGAAAACTGCAGTGTCCAGTTGCCCTACTGTTCTGTTCTACAGGTTCAGGCTGCACTTCTGGCATTAGAGAAACTAAGTTGCTTTTGAAACTGGTTCATTCATTGAGTGTTAAAACTACCCTATGGAAAAATACCATCATTTCTTTAGTGACAGTAAAATCAAACAAACCACCTGGCATAATTCTGTGATTCATAGGTCCTAGTAAATGGACCTCTGAAAAATGAAAAGGAATTAAAATTATTGTAAAACTTGCTATTTGTTTCATCCTGTGATATTTCCTAATTTTTAAATATTTTCTTCTGTTGTTTTATAAGGTGCTTATCTTCTCTCTCCCCTGTGCCACCCCCACCCCTGGAAATGAGCTATTGGCCTAAATGCCTTTCTTTTTTTCTTTAAAAAAATAAACATATTTTGATCCTTAGTTACTAATACTTGTGGAAAATGAAAAATCAAGCTGTGTATTAACATCTGTTTCTTAAATTTCAGCTTTAACGGATAGACAGGAAAGCGCACTGATTGAAATAATGCTTTGTACAATTCGGCAAGCAGCTGAATGTCATCCTCCTGTGGGAAGAGGAACAGGGAAAAGGGTAGGAAGCAAAAAGCTACTCGTCTAGAGATGTGGGAATGGCTATGTGGGGACAGTGTAGGAAGAAGGAAAAGGTTGTAGGCTTTTGCTGCTGAAGGGGCTGAATTCAGAAATTCAGCTTCAGCCTCCAGTATCTGGATAGTTCACTTTTTCTGGACTTTGGCACATGCTTAATATTGTTTGGACTACTGCATTTGTTTTTACTATTAAAGGTAGTACAAAATTGATTTTGAAAGAAGTATTGGTTAGAAAGGAGAACAAAAATCAATATTTGGGAAAGCTAAAAGTATTTTCAATTTGAAAGAGCAAAATGAGGAAAGGGAGTATACTTCATAGCCTCTTTGGAAGGAGGACAGTCCACCAATTGGCTTTTTCTGAGCGTATAGAGTTTAGGCAACCCTCTTTTACTGTGGCATTAAGCAGGGAGGGGAACTGCTTTCAAGACTGATGGAGCTTTTGGTAAGAAACCCATTTAGGTACAGATTGAAAACTTGTATGAATATCAGATTGACATACGAATTGAGTAAATATCATTAAAAATCGTAAGCAAGCTGAAAGGTTTGCTGTTCTTTCATTGGCAAGAAAAGCATTTTGATCATGGTATTTTGTTGCAGGGATAGTATTAGGTGTAACTTTGAATTGCATTTTTTGAGTGCTGAATTTTTTTTTTCATTGGCCTTTTTTTTTTTTTTTACATTGATATTTTACTGTGATATTAGAAGGTCTGTGTACCTAATTGTCATTTCATTAATGATAATGAAACTTTGCACCAGAACTTTTAGTTGTAAAATCCTCACGATACCAATATTTTAGGTGCTGACAGCAAAGGAAAAGAAAACCCAGTTGGATGACAGGACAAAAATTACTGAACTTTTTGCAGTGGCACTTCCTCAGTTGCTAGCAAAGGTAGATTTTAATTCCATTTTTTGCTGATGGACTGTTGTTGAAATGTTAAAAGTATAGTTTCTGTAATTAACTGTATGGCTTGCACAAGTCTTCATTTTTTCTTATTAGTCTTTATTAATATTTGATTGTTCTATAACAAATTGTGTTGTCCAAGACTTTTTCATTTAAACTGTTTTCCTTGTCAATTTTACAGTATTCTGTAGATGCAGAAAAAGTCACCAACTTACTGCAGTTGCCACAGTACTTTGATTTGGAAATTTATACAACAGGGCGATTAGAAAAGGTAAGGTAACATTCAAAAACACTTAACACAAAAGGAGAAAACCCAGAATTTAGACTTAATCGCTGGAATTCCAGTCACCGTTGTAGGTGCATTTTTTTGTGTAAGTGAGACTTTATTTATTGTCACCCTTATTGAGAATGAGACTAGGACTTCAGAGATGTGACTGGCTGCTGTTCTTAGAGATACTGAAAGTTTGAGTTTTCTAAGGTCTGTCTGGCGAGTTTTAACAGAGAAACTTGCCAGTTAGATGAACTTTATGCAAGAGCATTTGTTGTTGGGTTATGGTCATGTTTGAGGTATGCTGCCTGACAAATAAAGCTTGTAGAAGTAGCTTGATAAGTTTTCTTTTTCTGATCACTGAAACTAATAAACCACTGACTTCATTGCATGAAAAAGGGGAAACTACCAGATCACAAATTATGTAGTTACTGTTCTCATTTTATCTGCTGTGGTGATGAAGTTGCTGTAAGCTGTTCTCATCTCTATTTTTTCCTTCTCAGATGCACTATTTTGCTGTATTGTGAAGCAAGTAGCTGGAAATCATTAGGGTCAAAAAAGTAATAAAATGTTTAGTTGGCAGTGTAGCCCAGCAGTGGTAGAGCAGCAGTGAACAACTCAGGTTGAGGGGAGGCACATAAGAACAACTGAAGTTGGTTTCAGTGCTAACACTTGAGTGTTATGAAACTAAATCTTCAATTATACAGCTTTTAAGACCGTGTGTAAATGTTTGTGTGAGTGGGAGATAAATGCTTCTGTGTTGTACAGTTGTCATTGCAAATTCAAGTAGATAAAACCATACCGGCAATTGCAAATTTTTATTGACTTTTTAAAATGCATTGAATCTTTAGCCTTTGACAAGCTCCCACTTAATTTTTGCTGAATAGATTTTTAATTTACTCAGAAGCTTTACCGGCTTTCTAGAAGTGTTTTGTGTTCTGTAGCATAATTACAAAAGTAATAAATTGAATTTATCTTTTAAAATTCCTTAAGTTTTATTAAAAATATGTGCACGTGCGTGTGTGTATATATATGTATATGAACGCATACTTTTTTCCATGCCTCATCTTTCTTGTAGCATTTGGATGCCTTACTGCGACAAATCCGGGATATTGTGGAGAAGCACACAGATATAGATGTTTTGGAAGCCTGTTCAAAAACATACCACGCTCTCTGTAATGAAGAATTCACAATCTTTAACAGGGTTGACATTGCAAGAAGTCAGTTAATAGATGAATTGGCAGACAAGTTTAATCGACTTCTTGAAGACTTCCTGCAAGAGGTATTTTAATGTGCAAGATCAACTTTTCCTGCCCCTGTAAATATTTTCAGTATGTTTTTCTGCCTTCCTATGCAAGTCAATGAGTTAGGGATGGGAACTTCCCTCTGACTTTCAAAACTGTTAAGTCAAGCACAGTAATACAACCGTATCATTTCTGTGATTATGTGAACTCAGACTGTTCTTTTATATTAGGACAGTAGTCTTTAATTTTAATCTTTTGACAAGTGTCTTTTGGGAATTTGTGATAAGTTTCAGATAAACTATGAAATTATGTAAACTTTTCACCTTTAGGTTTTGAAGCTCATGTTTTTGAGAGGTGTAGCATTGTAATTCCGCTAGGATCCTCCTCAGATGTACTAGTGTTGCTAGTCTTGCTTGTGATTGCATGTTGCTGTTGTTAAATATCAAAATCTCTAGAAAACACTCCCCCTCCCTTCCTGAATGCAAGCAGATGCAGTTAATAGCTTAAAAATCACTTTGTTCCCACACCGTGCTAATCTGAAGAGTGAGAATTTTCTGATACAGTATTTAACTTCACTATGTGGAATCTCTGACATTCAGACAAAACTTGTTTCTCCTCCTCCTCATCTGTAATAAAGAGCATGGGAAGTGTCTCTTTGGTGACTTCATTCTCCACAGTTCTCAGATGCAGACTTATTTTATCAAGCTTTGCTCCTGTTCCTCTTTTATTGGCCTGAACTAGGACTCCACTCTAGAAACCCTAGACATATGTGGACTGTATAAGAAATGTGCCTAGTAATCCATTTATTTCCTCCTTTGTGAGAAAAAGAAAGAATGAGAGGTAAAGCAAGGAAATGAAATGTCAAACAGTTGGTTTGAAGGAAAATGACAAATACTCTGGTGGAAGTGTTGAAATCCATAGTGCTTTGATAAGGTTGTGCAACTGCAGAACAGTATAATGCATTGGACTTGCAGTATCTCTGGTACACTGAGGAGGAGTTTCTGTGACCTTAGATAGTTCATCCTATGTATTAAATAGATACTTTTTGGACCCTTTACTCCTTTTCTTTCTCGAAATGCAAGTTTATTAGAACTTGTGGGGAAAATTAGAACAAAACACTTCCCTTACCTCTCAAAGACTTTTTTTCTCTGATTAAAGTAAGATTGAGGTACTGACCTGTGGCCCATCTAGTCCAGTATCTATTGTCTGACAGTGGCCTCTGCTGGATTCTTCAGAGAAAATTGAAGCACCTACATAATACATTGTATTTCGCTATCTTAGACTTTTTTTTTTTTCCCTTCTCCCTCCTTCTCACCCCCCTCCCCTACTTCTCCTTGTGCTGCTATTTATTTTATTATTATTAGACTGTTTCTAAACATGAACTGCTACCTTCTTTCTCAAACTCTTTAACTCTTCTAAAAACAAATGTGTCATTGATAAATAGTTTAGATGCAGTTCTCTCTCTCTCTCTCCCTCCCTTTTTTTTGGTTGTGGTTGGTTGGGTTTGGGGGGGATGTTTTGGGGTTCAGTGGGGTTTTTTGTTTGTTTGTTTTAATCTTCTGAAGTTCCCTAGTTTGCTTAGCATACATTGCTTGGCATATCTTACCATATGATAATTAAATAGGGGGAGGAACCTGATGAAGATGATGCATATCAAGTCTTGTCAACACTGAAGAGAATCACGGCTTTTCACAAGTAAGTAGGCTTCTGCAAAGATCTGTCAGGGTTTGTGGTGTGTGGGGTTGGTTTTGTTTGTTTGTTTTTAATTTGATATCTCTTAACTTTTTAATGCAACTTGGAGGGTTTTTTTGTTTAGTGTGAATGATTGAGAGTTGTGCAGAACATGACACATTTTGGATATATGAAGAAATATATACAAAACTGAAATAATCTGGGTTTTTTTTGCTTTGGTATTTTTTTGTGTGGTTGGGGTGTTTTTTGTTGGGGGTTGGGGGGGTATTTGTGGTTTAGTTTTGTTTTCGTTTTTTAGTTGTTTTGTTTTGTTTTTTTTAATTTTTAATTTTTTAGACCAGTTAAGCTTTTAGTAGTTGTTAACATCAAATTGCAGCAATGGTGTTAGCTAAATTACATCTTTGCTTCATTTCTAATGCTTCCAGTGCTCATGACCTATCAAGATGGGACTTGTTTGGCTGCAACTACAAGTTATTGAAAACTGGCATTGAAAATGGAGACATGCCAGAACAGGTCTGTAGTTAAAATGTGTTCTTTAGGTACAACAATAAATAGCTTTTGTTGTTGTCTTTTATTGGCCTTTGTCATCTAATGCGTTTTTCCTTTTGATTTCAGATTGTTATTCATGCACTGCAGTGTACTCATTATGTAATCCTTTGGCAGCTAGCAAAAATTACTGAAAGCAGTTCCACAAAGGTATGCCTTGTTCCAGTTGTATTAGTAAATAAACATTTGTACATACCTGCAGTGTCATCAAGTGGGAACTGTGGTGGAATTAATTAAGACTAAGAATTTTTTTTTATACTGATACCTGCCTAAATCTGCTTTTCTAATAAGTTCTTCAGAATTCATAGTTTTAGTAGCGGAATGCTTGACTTTTAAACCTAGTATTTCTCTAAATTGTTATGGTTTTACTATTTAAATGTCAATATTATGTTTAATTTGACAGAATCTTAAAGTAATTGCAGTAAATAAATGCAATACCTGTTAGTCTGGCGCAGTAACAATGCTAAGGAGGGGTAGAATACCAGTTACAAAACACAATATAGTCTGTCTGTCTACTCTCAAGTAGTGGGTTTGAATTTGTATGCAAACTGTGAAGTATCAGTGACAAGTCAGTGAGATACAAGAATTTGCACACTATCTTAGTATTCTTATTGCTCAGTCTGTTGCAATCATACTTTGCTCTTCATCAGTTTTTTAAATGTGTTGTTAAATAAAGACATGAAAAGATTAAGTTAAATTTGAAACTTTCTCGGGGAATAATAAAAGGGCCTGTTCTGGTTCTATGCATAGTAATCTTGAAGGGCAAAGCTCTGGCAAATGTCATCTTTCTAACTTCACTTCTCGAAAAATCTTGGAAGAAGGATTAAGGTTTCCTGTGTCCACTGGATAGCACTGCTTAAAGAGGGTGATTAGGTGGTTTGCTGTGCAAAGTGCCTAATGAAAGATGGTTTCTGAAAGGCTGGACAGTTTAGAATGGAGTTTGTAAGTGCTAAAACATTTTGATTTCTTTAACTAAAAAAAAAAAGTTACAATCAAACATAGTTTTTCTGGAAGCCTTTTAGAGGCCTGTAAGAAGGGTATATTTTGAGCTCTTTCACCATAAATTTACACTGGAGTTGCACTTTGTTATTGGAGTTATTGATAACACATGCTTTATTTATGTCAGAGATTAAATAAATAAATTCTTCAGGTTTTTTAAACACTTTGATTGCCATACTTAATTTAATTTAAGAAAAAGAAGTTGTAGGCATCTGTCGTAATTTACTAGGGAGAAAACAAAGAGAACTCAAAACATTAATAATTTATAATTGATAAATTGTAATTTGTAATTAATTAAAAATCCATTATTACAATAAACTTATTTTAATGTGGGGATTTATAAATTTTTTCTTTTTTCTTTATTTTAGGGTGTGGTAGTATGAGCTTCTGGTAGATACAGGAGAGTAGAGAAGCATGCTATGTAATTTGTACTAATGGTTTTTATAACAGAGGACACCTTTGTGAGATCATGGTGTTTTTTCTTTTTTTTTTTTTCCCCCCTTCTTCTATCATGTTAAGACTTCAGTAGTCCAATGAATAATTGCGGCCTTACTGATTCAGTAATTACAGTCTGAAGGTGTGTTAAATAAATGTGAACTTCTTCAACACTGGCTGGCTAGCTACTTTACCATCTAGGTTTTAACGGCTTTTAACATTTCCAAAACCAAGAATATCAGATATGAAGTGGATACATAGATTGTTGAGAACCACTTATGTGAGTGAAGGATTTGGAGGCTTTGTTAGTTTATTCTTTAATGGGTAAACAATAGTCTGAGTTCTTTGTAGTAGTGATTGAAGTAGTGATCGCAAGCCTGATGGCAGAAGCTGAGCTAAATACTGAAAAGTTAGGTTCGAAATGAAGATTAACTTAGCTATTTTTTAGTAAAATGTAATTTGTAATACTTTCAG
>NW_009191908.1:34498-35638 GCF_000690835.1 Fulmarus glacialis
GAACTTATTTGAAAAGTGGTCCTTTATTGAGACTATTTTCTGCTCCTGTATAATAAAATTCGGTAAATTAAAGCTTTCATAGGTTTAACTTCTGAACCACAACTATTTTATTATATTTAACTGCTTGACTGCTGCCAAATACACCAGGTGCGTACAGAAGTTCCATTGATGGATTTCTGTTCAATGCCAATGGAACATAACAGCAAAGAAGTTGAAGCACAGAACCAGAAGTCACAGAAATGTACTGTGCCTGAAGATGTTTTTGTTGGGTTTTTTTTGGTTTTGTTTTTGTTTTGTTTTTTGTTCTGTGACAAAAGTAACTGCTAACTGCGTGCTGTTTGTGAACAGGATGACTAAGTATGGGAATTAGCTTCATAATATAGGCTGCTAAAATGAAAGACTATAAATAGTTCAATTTTTATTAAAATTTAAACGAATAATTCTGTATAAAGGAAAGAAAATATTCACATATGTAATTCTCTTAACGTCAGTATAGTAATCTGAATGGTAAATGTTGAGAGAAAAGGTTTTATGTAGTGAAGGTGTTCTAAAATCATATTATACTTAAACTCCTAGTCAAGAAGCAGCTGTGCTTTGGTGATTCCTGTTGAGATTAAATGACATGTCGTACCAGTGTGTTACCTGCTTTCTTGAAGGGAGGGACTTGTTTTAGTTTAGATTGCATGGATAGTTTTTAAACTTATCTCAGGGGTATTTCTTCTTTGTCTGGACTGATGCTGGTTACACAGTTGGTCTTTTGTGATATGACTTCCCCAGTTCTACGTGGGCTAGAATCTTCGCATGATTGAGTAACACCAACTCTGCCACTTATGTGGATGGTATTTGTACCAATTTGATACTTTATTTGCTCAATAATCTACTTTTCTGGAAGTTACCGCAACACTTACAAAGCTACCTTTTTATTTTTCAATGGAAGAGGGGAAGAAATCTCCAACTCTCATCTGACATTTTACTTTATCCGCAAGCAATGAGTTAAAAAAATAAAAGAAATAATACCATGTAGCCTTGTCTGTTCTAGCTATGAACAGCTAGCTAAAAAAATCTATACTCTAGGTTGAAAATACAGATATTTTAAAGAGAAAATGCTTTATGCTCTGGATTGGGTTTTTTGGGGGGTGG
>NW_009191909.1:0-3747 GCF_000690835.1 Fulmarus glacialis
AGCGGTGGGGAGGGGGGGCCCAGGCAGGAGGAGTGGGGGCCCAGAGAGAGAGCTGGGTGGCTGGGACACAGAAGTGGCGCTTCCCAGGCGCCCCCCCACCGGGAAGCTGTGCGCTGCTGTGCCTCTTCCTGACACACCGAGAAGTCCCCCACACAGCCCCTGCTGTGCTGCACGCCCTCCGTGGGGGAGAGCCTGTCCAGGGACACTGCTCAGGCTGGTGCCAGTTTAGCTGTGCTGCTGGGAGAAGTCACAGTTACACCTTTGCTGCAGGTCATTCAGCCCCCAGTTGCTGTGCTTCTGTCACCTACACTAGAGCTGCTCTCATGGTCGTCGTCTTCTTTTTTCAGGCCAGTATGGTACATTCATTGATTGAAGCGTATTCCTTACTTGACCAGATGAAGTAAGTGCTCCCATTTTCTGTGAAGAGAATATTTTCTTCTCTGCTAAGGTTTGGAAGATACTGAGTAACTGCAGGTTTTATATTGTCCCTGCTGGCAGCATGATTATAGGAGCCGACACAGTGTGTATTTCTAGGATGTAAGGAAAGTCTGCTTGTTTGCTAAATGGACAAGATTATGGTAATTATGGCAGGTGTAATTTACAGTTACCCTTCCTGGTCCGATGGAGTACAAATTGCCTTGTGCTTTCTGCATCGAGCATGCTGTCACCCGCTGCTCTCGTGGCTCTGAGCAGAAGTGAGGATGTAGAAACCGTCCTTGTTGGCACTGCCCCGAATCCACTGGCCAGTGCTGATGCTGAGAGGGACCGTGTTGTTTTGCTGTGTTGTGATTGATTTGGGAACGTTTTTGTGAGGTCTTGGTGCTGTTCAGGAGAGAAGACAAGATGAGGTCTGAGGCGGAAGAGTGAGAGCCCTCCTGCCCCATTAGGCTCTTGACACTGGGGAATATGAAGGGAAAGAAGAGGCTTAGCTCAGCCTCCCTTATGTAGCATCTCATAAAATCTTTAAAAAATCTCACACTCCAGTTCAGCGGGGCCAGAAAGTCCTACTGCAACTTTTTTTAAAGGATTTTTTTTCTTTCTGGTCATTTTGGTAGAGTGTGCTTGGGAAGTGGCTGCAGGTACGATTACAGAGGTGGACTCCCTGGCGTGGGGTGAGAAGTGCCCGGGTAGCCTGGAGCTGGGAGCTTCTTGCATTCTTCCAGTAGCGATGGAGCTGTACTGCATTGCTGGCGTGTGTCCCCAGAGTCTGAGGTTTGGAGAGGGCTTCAACGTGTCACAAGATTTATTTAGGCAGATCGCAAAGTGCCCAAATCCGGGAAAGGTGATATGCGAGTTGCTGAGGACAGAGACGGTCTCTGCTTTGAATGCAGGTGGAGTTAAGAGCATGTAAGAGGTGCTGCTCAGCTCTTGACTCAGTGGGCTGGTGTCCTGCTGCAACACTGGGCTGGGCCTGGACATTTTCACTCTGTTATTTCCTCTGTGTGTAACCAGAATGTTGGATCTACTGGAGATTGCTCAAACTGGGAGAACGCACAAAAAAGGGAAAAGACTTGAAGCAAAGTGGAAAGGTTAATGCAGGCAGCGCCTGTAGATGTTCCCTGTAGATGTTCCTCATTGGGGTGGGCACAGCAGACAGTGCCAAACTGGGGGAAAGGCCTACTCCAGCTCAGCTGAGTGGCTTTCTCACTCAAAGTGACAGTTTGGCAGGAGGGGAGGGGGGGTGTTTGTTTACTTTTTCAACGGTAATTGCCAAAAGAAGGCTCCTAGTCTGAGCAGGTTAAAGGTGGGCGTTCCAGCCGAACCTTGGAGCCTCTTGTCCTGATGTGCTCCCTTCCTCCTCTCTGCCTAGGATAGTCAAGCCAAAAGTGGCCTCCATGGAGGAGATGGCGAGCTTCCACACGGATGCCTACCTGCAGCACCTGCAGAAGGTCAGTGAGGAGGGGGATGATGACCATCCGGAGTCTGTGGAGTATGGACTGGGTAAGGATGCATATCTTCAGCGAGAGATTAATTGACTATCAGGTCCAGGATGCTTTTTGCTGGAGCTGAGGTTAGACAGAGGGGTGAATTCAGGTGGGCTGCTGGGCTGTTTGTGGAGGGAAATGCTCTTTGATTAGGGTGTTGCTGAACCCTGTCAGCCAGCGGTCACCTGTCAGGCTGGTGTTCTCACTGTTGCCAACAGAGGGTACTGTCAGCCTCACTCTGCTGCTCCGTGCAGCGCAGCCTGTCGCTTGCATACCGGGAGCCAGTGCCTTTTGCTGCTGCTTTGAGGATTTCAAGCAGGACAGAAGGCCCTGACGTGCTGTCCTTGGAACAGAGCTGAGACCGGCTGTCGCAAGCCTGCTGTGGTGGAGGGCACGCATGAACAATGGCCCGAAGCTACAGCCAGGGACCAGAGTGGCTGTTGTTTGCCTGGTGACTGTCCTTACGTCTCGAGCAGAGGGCTCTTGCCTGCCTGGACTTAGGACAGCCTGAGCAATGCAGTAGTTAAAGTAGGCAAGGTGGCTGTGAGTACTGTCTTAGTCTCAAGAACAGGAGTGACCCAGCACTGAGGCAGTGGTGCAGATTCTGTGCTGATCTCATGAGTTTCCCCTAGATCTACCCTTTACATTTCTGAAGGTGATCTGTCCGCAGGCAGAGGAGCAGCCCTGGGGTCACACCTTGCTGGGGAACGGCTCCAGGGAGGCTGCTGTAGGAACAGGTAAAGATCATATTCTAGCTATAGAACTCCAGCCTACCTAGGCCTGTCTGTTTTTGGGGGGAGGATACATCAGTGACTGTGTCAGGGTTTTCCTGGTAGAGTAGCCAGAGAACTGAGAGTGTTTTTGCAAGATTGGTATGAAGGACTGGTAGGTCGGGCTAGCCAGGCACACAGATCAGAAGTTGGTTCAAGACCCATCTGTGAATGATCTCAGCGCAAGGAAACATTCTGATTGTTGATTTTTGTGGTGGGTTAACCTTGGCTGGCTGCCAGGTACCCACAAAGACGCTCTCTGTCTCCCCCTCCTCAATAGGGTAGGGGAGAAAATATGATGGAAAAGGTTGTGGGTCGAGATAAGGACTGGGAGATCACTCACCAGTTACTGTCATGGGCAAAACAGGCTTGACTTAGAGAAATTAATTCAACTTATTGCCAATTAATAACAGAGTAGGATAGTGAAAATTGAAAACAAAACTAAAATCACCTTCCCCCTCATCTACCCTTCTTCCCAGACTCAACTTCACTCCCAGCTCCTCTATCTCCCTCCCCCCGAGCACTGCAAGGGGATGGGGAATGGGAGTTGTGGTCGGTTCATAACACTTTGTCTCTGCTGCTCCTTCCTCCTCACACTTTTCCTCTGCTCCAATGTGGGGTCCCTCCCACGGGAGACAGTCCTCCACGAACTTCTCCAACGTGAGTCCTTCCCACAGGCTACAGTTCTTCACAAACTGCTCCAGCGTGGGTCCTTTCCATGGGGTGCGGCCCTTCAGGAAGAGACTGCTCCAGCGTGAGTCCCCTGTGGGGTCACAAGTCCTGCCAGAAACCTGCTCCAGTGTGGGCTCCTCTCTCCACTGGTCCACAGGTCCTGCCAGGAGCCTGCTCCACTGCAGGTTCTCCATGGGGTCACAGCTTCCTTTGGGCATCCCCTTGCTCCAGCGTGGGGTCTTCCACAGGCTGCAGGTGGATATCTGCTCCACCGTGGACCTCCATGGGCTACAGGGGGACAGCCTGCCTCACCATGGACTTCGCCACGGGCTGCAGGGGAATCTCTGCTCCGGTGCCTGGAGCACCTCCTCCCCCTCACT
>NW_009191909.1:3898-22828 GCF_000690835.1 Fulmarus glacialis
GACACGGGTGCAGCTCCTGGTGTCTTCTCACAGAAGCCACCCCTGCAGCCCCCCCCACTACAAAAACCTTGCCGTGCAAACCCAATGCAATTTTTTTCCTACTTAGGCCACCTAAATCTGCCACGTGAGTCCAAATCCAATGCCTGTTGTGAGGGTTTTGTGCCATGGCTTTGTCATTGCACCTGGAACAGAAAGTTACAGCAGCGGTTAATGAGAGAGAGCTCGAAACAAAGAGAATGTGCTTCCCCCAGAGGAAAAGGCCTGTTGTGTCTGATACATGGATTCTTACCTGCAGGTTACGACTGTCCGGCTACTGAAGGGATCTTTGAGTATGCGGCAGCTGTGGGAGGAGCCACCATCACCGCAGCCCAGTGCCTGCTGGACGGCAAGTGCAAGGTAGCAATTAACTGGCCTGGAGGGTGGCATCATGCAAAGAAGTAAGAAAACAATCTCTTCCCTTGTGTTTTCTCACCTGGTGTCTGAACCCCGCCTCCTAGCTCCCAGCTTCCCTGCAAATCCTCAGGGTGTGGTGATCCAGCTGGAAGAGAGAGCAAGGTGTGAGATGGGTGAGGGAAGGCAGGAGGTAGATAGGAAAGAAGCAGAGTGTAGGGCAGAGGCCTGAGAGTAGGCTGGTTACTGCCCAATCCTGGTGCTATCATGGACTGCAGTGCGGGTCTGGGGCAGATATATTCAGAGGTGTCCCAGCATCCGTTGATACTAGGTTATCTCTGGGAGTTCAAGTGGGAATTGATTTTTGCAAAGCCCATAGAGAAGGGCTGTGGAGAGGCGAATGATTGGTGTTGCTCCCAACTTGAAAGAGGATGGGAACGTGGCGACATGTTGTCCAAATTGTTTTGTGTGGCTGTTTTGGTTTCTTAATAAGAGGTTTGAAACAGTGCAGGACTGACCTCTGGTTTTCCCCATGCTCTGTGGGTGGCTGTTTGCTCTGAGCTGTAATGTCAATAACGATCTTCCAAAACAACAGGAGAGGAAGTAAAAATTTCATCCCTGACTCCTGTGATTCTGTAGTGGTAAAATAATTTGTTTCTATGGCTTCCCCATTTTCTATGGATGTATGTTTTATTTTAACTTGTGTCCCCCATGTCCCAAAACATGAGGCCTGTATGCAAATTCAGACAACACAGCACCCTTCCTTGTCTCCAGCTAACTGGCCTTTGCAGTGCTGTTCTGTTTCCCTGGGGAGCCCCAGAAATTAGCATGAACCACATGTCTAACCCTAACAACTTGTACATGAGTGTGCAGGTTTCTCTTCTTGCTCCAGTGACTTTTCTGACCTGGCAGAGAAACTCTGAAGGTGTAACGGTAGTGTGCAAACTCCAGCGATGGCAACATCTCATCAGGACCTTTTTCCTGGTCAGCACTTTGCTGAGTATGGGTTCAACTACGGGTTGCTGAGAAAGGAGAGAGTTTAGCTTGGCTGAGCTGAGCCCTCTTGCTCTTCACAGGAGGGATGGCTTTTTAAAAATCTTCTGTTCTTTTTTATCTTGATTGCATGACTTATAAAATGCCTGTAACAGGAGAAATCTTAGCAGTGTTGCTGCCACTGAGCTGTGCTATGAGCACTGTTCTGGGAAGCAAATAATGTCTGTTTAAAAAAGGCATTTAATACTTACTGATCCCAAAGGAGCCTTCCCAGTCACCCAGTGAAGTGACATGGGATGCTGCAGGATAGGCAGCAGCTGTGGTAGGTGCCAGTCCACTGTGAAGGTCCAGCCAGACTGACACCCAGCTGCAGGTGCCTGGTGCTAGGACGTGTGTCCTAGCAAAATACATGTCCTTTTGTCAAAAAAGACCTGCTGTCTGGTGGCTTGGTTACTTTCCAAGGTCATAAAGGTAGGAATGGTAACCACTGTCACCTGGGGCTTTTGAAGCTCCCAATTCACTGGTATGCCTTTGGGGCAGAAGGTGAGATCTGAGTCAGTGCCTTTTCTTGACCCAGCCCTGCCCTCCCTTCCGGCAGTGACAGACCGAGCTCTGCTGCGTGGATCTGGGGGGGTAGAAATCCCAAGTGCTGGCCCTGAACTGCAGCTCTGAGGCTGGTCAGCCTCTCTCCGAGCTGGTGTCCTGCTCTGCTTGGCCTGGAGTTTGAAGGAGATCGTGTGTTACAGCATGGAGAGAGCCCAAGACATGACGTATTTCACTTTGCTTCCTTGCGGGCTGGGAAGGATGGGAGGGGTACGGTGTGTAATCACAGTTAAGGAAGATTCCCAGGATACCTGCTAACATCCCAGTTCTCAGCATCACTGTAAATGAACAGTCACTGGGAAGCATCTGTGCTCCATGACATTTGCAAGGACTGAGAGCAGATGCAGTTCTGCCACCCTGTGCTTGCTCCTCGCCATTTCCAGCTGTTTACTCAGCAGGGAGTGTTGGGGGAAATGAGCCAAGTGCTGTGGGTGAAAGTCAAGAAGCATTTCCAAGAGGCATTTCCAAGAGACTCCAAGGTCCTGGAGTCGTTTGAGCCTGGGGAAGAGGGGTTTGGACACTCCTGTTGCAAAGTATAAAGCTTTGAAATCAGCTATCCAGGGCTGACTAAGAGTGCATATGGGCTAGTGCCAAGTGGTGATGGGGACTTGACTGCGAAGCGAGTCTGGAGTAGGATTAAGAAACTTTCTGGTTCCTTTGATGCCAGCAGTATCGTAGCTGCCCCCAATATATGTCAGGGATAAATCTTTCCGTGCAACATCTGTCCTCTGTTTAGCTGCTGGGGCTCTCTTCTGACTGAGCCTAGGAACTGTATGGTGGGGGACTGCATGTGGAGCATCTTGTTTGCGTTTTCCTGGGGAGGAAGGGAGAGTGTTGCATTGGGGAGACCTTCGTACCCCGAGACTTTGGAACAGAGCAGCGGAGTGTTCCGACTGCCTTGGACCTGCCTTTCACTGTCAGGACCTTCCTGGGAGCTGTGACCTGGACAGCAGGGATGGAGTGGCTGCCTGCCTGTGCCTGTCCAGCACTCACAGGAAAATGGCCGAGCAGGACTGTCCAGGGGCCCGTCCTCTTGCTGCAGAGGGAGAGGAGGTACAGCAGAGAGTGGGTTTGAGTCCAGTGGCTCTGAACTTCTCTAAAATATCTCAGGTGCAGAAAGCTAACGTTTTATTTGTGCAGCAGTGAAATGGTCAGAGGTACCCTGCCAAGCCCCCCATGGGTCAGAGCCTCTCTGCAGCAGAGCCAGCTGATTCTTTACCAGCTGCCAGCAAGCCTAGGGTTGAGAAGTGATTGGCACAAGCGGTCATGTTCTCTGTGCTTCCCAGCCATGCTTTGAGCTGCTCTTGACCCATCCCTTGGTCGCTGATGGGCCTTGGCCAGGCTCTTCATCCTCCTCTGTGCCCCTGCGAGGTGGAGACTTGCAAAGCGAAAGTGACAATGCCAAGATCAGTGGCAATTGCGTTGGTGATGTTCAACCTCACGGACATTGTTTTCACAGAGATGAAGCTTCTGGCTTCTGTTACCTGAACGACGCTGTCTTGGGGATCCTGCGGCTGCGCCAGAAATTTGACCGTGTCCTTTATATTGATTTGGATTTGCATCATGGGGATGGTAAGACCCAGCGCGGGCTGCAAACAGCACACCCGCACAGACTCGGGGAGGAATGGGAGAAGTGAAGGCCTGTCGGGGCAGTAGAGCTTTACCTGCTGCAACAGCCATGGCTTTGCCTCCTTCAGTGCAGTCAAGTTCCCTCAATCCATTTCTGCCTTGTCCTGCTTTATGGATTTGCCCTGAGCTGCTCATCAGACCTCTCCTGAGGGTCTGGGCAGCAGTCTTGTACCTAAAGCAACAAACAGCGTGTTCCCATTCCAGTAATCCCCCCTGCCAGTGGCTCTCCAGCAAGGACTTCCCCCAGTCCCTTGTCTCTCATCCTGGCAGAACAGCTGCCGACAGTGTTTAATTGTTTAATGCCACCAGTGCAAGAGGGAAGCAGTCAGTAGTAAATGGTGCTTTTAAAAGAAGGCTTGACGCTGTAAAACTAAAGCCAGAGCTGGCCTTGCTGAAACTGTTCTCTCCTTCAGGGACGTTATTTCAACACCATTCAACATTTCCTCCTCTCCTAAATTTTATGGTGTGTTTCATTTTGCTCCGTTTTCCCCCCACATTTGGTTTCTGTTAAGTTTCCTGTTACTTCTTTCTCCCTCCCCACCCCCACTATTTTAATATGTCTTTAAGGAAGAGAAAAGGCGTGTTGAACTGCAGCAGCATTAAGAAGAAGTGAGAGAGCCCAGTAGCTCTGGTTCTAATCAGCCAAGCTCTGGCCAAGGCATCCCTGCTCAGCTCCCTCCCCCAGCCTTGAAGGCCAAGTAATACAGGCGAGTGCTGCTAACGTGGGCACTGACCTGGGGTATTGAGAACCATTCAGTACTGATTAGCATGAGACCCGCCAAATTCATTTCAGTTGTGACCTTTGCTGCAGTTGAATTCGGGTCTCTGGTGATTAAGGATGGATTTATTGAGCCACATCTGGTTTTGTGCTTTGTTCGTTCTGTTCCTGCTCTGCTTGCTGCCCCATATTTATTGAGTGGCTCGTTTGTGTGTTTAGACTCTGTCATTTATGGGAATGATGCATGAAAGGTTTTTTCTCTTCCCTTTTCTCATAGGAGTTGAAGATGCCTTTAGTTTCACCTCGAAAGTCATGACTGTTTCTCTGCACAAGTTTTCTCCAGGATTTTTCCCAGGCAAGTTGAACTTGGGAGATTTATGTTAATTTGGTTCACGCATCACTGATGAGGTCCCAGCAAAGGCAGGCTACATCCCTTCTGTCCAGCAGAGGTGTCTCACGCCTCTTCTGTTGATCCAGGAGAAGGAAAGAGGGGAGAACTAGATGTTTGGCATTTCCCCCTTTCTGGTTGTGGCTATGCTCTGGGCAGAGCCACTGCTGGTCAGCCACCTGCAGCCCTTGAAAGCTGTGTGACAGAATTGGGCAGAGGGTGAGAACCAGGTCCATCCAACCCCTCTTTTATTGGTGGTGGCAAGTGGACTTCTCCATAAGCATGCTCTCTGCTCTCATCTGAGACATCCCACACAATTCTCTTGCTGCTGATCCCCTTTCCCGTGTAATTAACCATGGGGTGTTTCTGTTTTTCAGGCACCGGTGATGTGACAGATGTTGGCCTGGGGAAAGGTCGCTATTACAGCGTGAATGTACCTATTCAAGATGGCATTCAGGATGAGAAATATTATCAGATCTGTGAAACGTAAGCCCTCTTGCTCTGATACAGTTTACTTGGATGGGATTTTAGAGAACAGAGACTGCACAGATTTTGTTTATTTACTATTTTTAATTACAGTCCTTCCTTAAAGCTTGCCCCTTCCCCTGTTACAGTTTTTGATTACAACAAACGTGGATCCTAGGAGGTCTGAGGTCTTGTCTGAATCCTTAGGCAAACTGAATATACAGAGGCATTTGTGGTGGGTGGCTGGAGGGTCTCTCTGCCACGGGTCAGCCTTGTGTGTTTAAGGAGAGACTGAGAAGGGACAAGTACTTTTTAGCTGTGGACTTAGGGCTAGATGCTTTTTCTTCAAATAAATGCTCTGAACCCTGACCATCTGTGAGAGATATGCTTGAGGCTGAGCTAAAAGTGTTTTCCAAGCACCTTTTGTCTATGCTAGAAGAATGAAAGACTGAAGGCTGAACGTCTGCCGGTGATTGAGCTGCCTCCCGGCAGGCCCTTCTGTCACTCAATTGGTGATGGAGGTCGGAGGTGTAAGTCACAATCTTGCCTGTATATCCAGGTGAAGGAAAGCCCTCCAATTTGGGGAGCTCCTTCCCATGTTGCTGGCCATCTCCTGACACTGATGGGAGGACATATCGTGTGGCACTGGTCCTCTTCCAGTGGCAATCGCATTGGGGCTGTGAAATTTTGACTGCCATTCTGGGTTTACTTGAGCAGTTGCAGAAGACCATTCTCTTCCATCTTCCCTGTCAGCCACTGACTCTTTTAGCTGTTCTTCTGACTTCTCTGTCAGCCGCTTCCTTCGGGGGCTGGCAGGGGCGCAATGAATTGGATACTGCTAAAAGAAAGAGCTTGGAGAAGTCTGAAAACTGGCAACATCTGTTCATCTCTGCTGCAAGGGCAGGCAGTGCAGCCCTGCCTCGGCGCACTGCTCTGCCAGGGCCAGAAAGGAACGGCTGGGGTCACCTTGTCTTCGCGGCCCTATGTTGCTCATGAGACTTCCCTGAACTTGTTTGTTATTTCAGGAACAGAAAAGGGGCAGAACATCCCCTTTGCACATGTGCCAGGTGAGTGCACAGCCCACAGACCACACGGTCCTTGCTGGCTGCGCCATACCCTGGCCACAGTGATGGGGGTACCATCCCACTGGAGCCAGCTGTCACAGGTCAGAGGTTCCTGTGCCCACAGCTGTGAAATGGTGAGAGGTCTTTGCCATGCTCATGATGCATCTCGATGCAAAGTCAGTTTTCTAGCTGGGATTAGTCTGCTGTTGCAGGGAGGTGTATCGGGAGTTCCCAGACAGGCTTGGAGCTCTGACGGCGTGACTGAGCTGGTCTCCCTGAGGGATGCAGCCAGAAGGGGAGAAGAGTCCTGTTCCCACTGCCTTATCCTTGGCTGCCCACTGCTTGGCATGACCAGGTGCTGGGTGCTGCTCCTTTCCCCTCTTTTCCTTGCCATGAACCAGTTTACAGAGTTAACCTAGCAGAAAACTAACCCTGCTAAGCAACTTTCTACTAGTTCAGCTCTCTGAAACTGCACACCATGGGATCAGAGCAGCTCCATCATAAGCAAAAGGAAGGGGCTGGGAAGGATGGGTGGAAGGGACTACCTGCTCCTGTATGGTCAGTTTAGCTTTGTCGTCAGCTCAAGCTTGTAGCCTGCATGCCTGTGAGGGTCCATCAACATCTGCAAGGGCCTGAGACTGCAGAGCAGTCCTTCTGCTGATTTCCTAAAACAGCAGAAAGAATTACTCTGTTCCTGAGCACAGCATGGGGCAAGAAGGGGGCTAAGCTACCCTTATGCATTAACAGAGATCCCAGCAGCTACAGACAAATGCTGTCACGTGAAGGAGATGTTTATCATTTAGCTAATGTCTGCAATGTGTTTTGAAAATGAAAAGCCCTGGGAGAGAGAGTGAACTTTGTTTAAAACTCCTCATGGAGCCAGCAAAAACCTGCAGGGATGGACTAAAATACTCTTCTCCGTCCTCACTGGGAGACCTTGCTGAGAAATAGTAGGAAGCCTTGGCCTGAAGTGAGTTTCATTGGGGAAATAATAGAAGGACTCATGATAATGATTGCATTTTGGTGGAAGTGGAAAAGCCCTTTGCACAGTGAGATCGGTGAGGGGGCAGGGGACCCCCAGTCTTTCCTAGCGAGAGGTGAACTTTCCTCTGCCCGTGTTATTTCACATGCATCTGCCCATTTCTGGTGGGTCCATGAGGAATGTAAAGCTTCCTAGGGAAAAGGTGAGCTGTTTGAACTGACCAGCGTCAGCTGCCTGTCTAGCAAAAGTGAAGAAGCGTGTCCGAGGGAGATGGGGGAAGAGGGACCCAGAGACAGCTCACAGGAACTAGATGTGCTTGCAGAGGTCTGAGTGCAGGCAACGACAGCCCTCACCAGCAGCAGACAGTGTCAAGAAGCCCTACAGTGTTGGAAGAAAGCTGGTTCAGTCCTCCTTACTCCAGGGAAGGGTAGTACAATGTGGGCCTTGGGCAGAGGTGGAAGCCCCTCTCATCCATCCTGTCCTTGACATCTGCAGAAGAGAGGCTGACTTTGAGTCCACTCAGGAAGGAAGCTTATGCCAATTTGACCGCTCTTTTCTTGGCGCTGTGATTTTTACCATCTGCCTCAGTTTGCTTAGCTTGGTGGGACTGTGTGGACAACACGGCCTGGTAGCTGTTAAAACATGAGTGGTGTGAGTAGCTGTCGGCTACCTGGCTCTGCTAGGTACCTGGGGTGCTGGGGCCTGGCTCTCGGCATGTTCAGGCTGTGCTGCCATACCCGGGTGAATACGCATACTGAATGGAAATCCTGTTTTCCCTCAGGCTTGCATATTTGGTCTCGGGGCGGAGGGTGGGTTGAGTTTTTTCCCAGAGTTTTTCTCATCACTGGTCGAGTTTTTTCCCAGCGGTGCCTGTATTTCAGTAGTGAATTTGTGGTGCTTGTAGAGCTGATATCCTCAGCCCTGCAGGCATCTGCCTTGGCAGACCACACTGAGCTCAGTGGGGTTCCTTGTCTGGCTGCAGTGACTGGCTAAGTTTCTTGGGGTGAATACTGATAAATGCAAGCTCTTTGTCACGGGGAAGCAGCGCTCTCATTTGGCACGACAGTGATTTCTAATTGCATATCAAATAAGAACTGGTGATGCTTAGGTTCTCTTAACCAAGGCAAAAGCATTTATTACAGGGATCACATCTGTTTCTGCTTTAGCAAAATAAAAACACTGTTGTGAAAGGAACATGGTTTTCTCCATTATTTGCCTTGTATTTTGGGCTTTGGAGCACAGCGCTGGTAACAGGATTATTCCCTCTGTGGAGTTCATAATACTAAAAATCTCCTGGAGCAAAGCCAAATGTCTGACATGCCCAATTGCCTTCTGCAAGAGAGAATGCTTCTAATAAACTATCTCCAGGACACTGGCCCTGCTGCATCCCAGCATCCGCTAGAGTAGGGGGAAATGTATTTCTACCTCAAGAGCCATATGGGAGAGAGGAGAGTGAGAACCTAGACAGAGCCTTCCTCTGTTCGTCCTGTCCTGGTGAGAGGTGTCTGAGAGTTTAGCATTGTTGTTTTGCCAGACCCTGCTCTTCACTGTGACTTTTACAGGGGAGAAAAGCACCTGAATTTGGCTTGCAGCCCTTCCGCTCAGGGCGGCCATTGGAAACGTGTGGTTTGATGCTACCACTAAGCTGATCAGGACTAGATCTCCCTCCCCTGTGTTCTCAGTGATGCTTTTGCCTTCATCAGCCTTGTGATTTGAGAGCTAAACTTACTGCAGGAATGTAGTGAGGCAGAAGGCTAACTGGGAGCCGAGGGAGCGTAACTGGTATGAGGGGGGTGGGAGCAGAGAATGCAGAAACCTTGAGAGGCATCGGTGGATCTGAGGGACCAGGGCCATGCCGCCAGCATCCTTCTGAGCCACGTTTGCGGTAACCTCTACCGCTTCTCCTCTCCACAGCGTGCTGAAGGAGGTGTACGCCGCGTTCAACCCAGACGCAGTTGTGCTGCAGCTGGGGGCAGACACCGTCGCCGGAGATCCCATGTGCTCTTTCAACATGACGCCTGAGGGAGTGGGCAAGTGCCTGAAGTACGTCCTGCAGTGGCAGCTAGCAACTCTCATCCTGGGAGGAGGTGAGTGCATGCGCGTCCTGCTGTTCACAAGGAAATGTGTTTGTCCTCCTGCAACCCTTCCTTGAGTGTGTGCCCTTGGGCTCAGCACTGACTGGAGTTTAGCAGAGTGACTGCTGGGCAGCGTCAGGAGGGCATTCTGTGGTGCAGTACTGTTTTCACACAGACCTGAAATCCTTGATACCAACGGGTGCAAGTCTCAATCCTGACCCTAAGATCTTGAGTTAAAGGCTGCTTGGCTCCTCTGGAGAAGAGCAGAGGCTGTTAACCCTGATGAACTGACCCTGGCTTCTCAATGGCACCTCTGATTCCCATCTCTGCTGATCAGCCCTTCAGCGCTTCTCTTTGCAAGTGAGCGCTCTGTTCCCAAACCTGCCTCTGGGCATCTGGCAATGAATGATTTTGTTTGGATTCAAGGAGGGACTCGGGAAAAGGACTGGCTGCCTGCACGGCCTGTACAGCAGGCCTGTACTCAGCCTGTACTCAGGGCAAGCTAAGGTTGACGTAGTTCTGCCATGCTGCGTAACCAGCTGCTTGTCCAGTGGGGAGAGCACAGGACAGGCTTTATGCAACAGAGCATTTCAGAGCAACAAAAGCCACTGTGTGCCAGGGAGAGCCCCCCAGCTCTGTGCCTGGAGCCGTATCAGCTCTAGCTGTTGTCTTTTTTGACATGAGGGAGATCAGGTATAGCATGTTAAGCCTAAAATTTGATGTGCTTAATGCACTTTGTTTTGGAAAGCTTGCGACTGTTCAGTCCTGCTGTGGCATGTCTGTGGGTATGCTGGGAATGGCACCTTTCAGGCAAAAAGAAACCCCAAAACTTTTGTCAAAAATGAGGGGCAACTATTTGTCATTCGTGAAAATAACAAAGGAGTGTCCCACTACTGCAGCTTGTGGCAGCATTTGAGGTGGAAACTGGGGGAGGAGTCAATACTTGCGGGGAAAAAAAAAAAAAAAAAAAAAAAAAACACCACCAAAAACACTCCCCCAACCCAAAGAGAAGGGAATGTTGAAAAATATGGTCTCCCTCTCTTTTCAAAGTGGTTTTCTCTCTTACTATTTTAGTTGTCTTTTCTGGAAAAAACCTTCTTCTGAGTCTTTTGCAGGATTGCTTTCAGCTAAGGTTTCTCCTTGTGGGCTCAAGTACCATTGCCATGGAGGTGACCATTACCATACTGACTGTGAAACCTCATTTACTTGTAAAGCAGTCGCAAGTTGTACTAATGAGCTTCATATTTGTCCTCTCAAACATGAAAGTGCTGAAGAGCTCACCAGCAAATGGCTGGGCATGTCTATTATGCTTTATGGGTCGAAGGCTGGCATTAAAAAGCAGGAATCCCTCGTCTCTACTGCTGCCCTTGCACTTCTCTCCCTGTTACCTTTGAACACCCCTCCTTGTTGCCAGGAGAGAGCCCAGCGCATGGGGCTGGGGGCTCATGCTGAGTCTGAGATGGTGGCTGGAGGATCCTGGCCTGTGCCACACTGGGTGTAACTGGGGTTCAGTTTGGGAGGTCTGCCCTGCATACAGTGTCATTCGGACCTGGCCTTGTGTAGCCAGCAGGTGCAAAATGCAGTTTTTGGCACAGCTTAAGTGGATGAAATGAGCTGAATTCATGTAAACTACACGTGTTACCTCCGCAATTTGTTCCTTCCACTAAAATCTCTCCCTCTCTCTTCCCTTTCCCCACTCTTCCTCCTCCAAAATCGCAATTCTTGCTGGAGACAGGAGGCTACAACCTTGCCAACACAGCTCGCTGCTGGACATACTTGACTGCGGTCATCCTTGGGAGAACTCTGTCCTCCGAGATCCCCGATCACGAGGTAAAGCTTTGACAAACCCTCCCTTCTCCTTGCACGAGAGCTGAGTCGTTCTACCTAATCCAAACGGCATCCTTGCCGCTCAATACTGTTTTGTTGAGACACTCTGGTAACAATAACGCACTGTCCTAGCAGCATAGTGGGTGCTTGTTCCCAAAACCCGACGCTGTCCGCATCTTTTTGCAAGGGATCTCAGGCGCCAATAAGCTCCAGTCTCAGATAATTACAGAGAGGGTGGGGAGGGGGAGTCACCTGTTTGCTCAAAGAGCTCTTTGGGATGTGCACATACTTTTGCCAGGAAAGAGCCAGGCCTTTCTCAAGGCTTTAAATTTTAGCCCTGCTTATTGACTTACAGAAAGTACCAGGTGCTTTGAAGCTTTTCTGACCAGCAGTCTTGCAGCGGGCCATGGGGCCAGGTGCTGTTCATGATCACATATGAGCTGTCTCAGTTCCAGTGCTGGTGCTTTTAAAGTCTTGAGTGGGGCTGGACAGCTGGTTGGAGGGACACAATCTAGACTGAATTTGGGTGAAATAACTATAGGTTCATAACAGGTCTCAAACCGCAAATCAGTGGTATTGACCCTACAGAAATAAACCTGCGCGTGCAAAGCAGTTGAAGCCTACAGTGACTACAGAGGAGAATTATGGTTTTGCCCTTATCTAAGGATCTCACAGACCAGTATGCATGAGGAAGTAAAGTGTTTGTGTGGATTGAAACTGGAAATTCATCATTACAGAAACTGGTGATTACAGATGCAAGATGCTTTTTGAGAGGTGTCATGCTTAAATACGATCCTTTAACCAGGTTTCTGCAGAAACAGGCTTTAAACAAGACTCGTTCTTTTGTATATGTGGGAAGTGAAAAGGGTGGATCCCTCTGTAGGACTTAACTGCTGGTTAGGTTTTGCCTGCTTGTTGTTGCTCTGAGCAGTTTATTTGTTGTGTTAATGATTCCTGCACCGAGTTCCCTGAAGGATAAGAGCAGCTTGGGAATGAGTTGATTGCAGGATATCACAAGGTACACAGTGGGGCCCTGTGTGGTCTGGCTGCTCCTTCTCAAAGGAAGTTTTTTGCCAAGAAAGATTGGACCAGATGACCCTTGAGGTCCCTTCCAACCTGGTATTCTATGATTCTGTGAATTTGTATGCCCTCCTGGGCTGGCTGGCACTTGGGCTCGAGGGCTGAGCTGGCTGCGAGTTGTGGTGCTGCTGGTGGCCAGCCTGTTTGGGTTCCCCTTACACTGAAACAGTGCTTGTGGTTTTGTTTCCGGAGATGAGATGAGCTGCTCAGGGTTCACCCTGGAGGAACAAGTTCCCAGAGATCAGTCCAGCCTGCCTCTTGGAGCTGTGGTGCAGCATTTGAAGAGGAATGAGCTGGAGGGAGGGGAAGCGTGGTCTGCCTTGGATGAAGCAGTCAGCTGCTGTTCTTACTTGGGCACCTATAGGAGAGTTTTTATGGCAGGCTCGTAAAACCAAGTGCCTGCCATGAGCAAGCACATCTTGACTCCTCCACTACAGAGGGGGTTTAGTAAGAATCATCTCTGGGGTGGTGACGTTAGCCAGCAAAGCAGCTGGTGAAGATCAGGAGCACAGCTGCAGTGCTTATTGAATGCCAGGTGAAGTGGCTGGAGTGATGGTTCATCATAGCCAGAAAGCTCTTGGGTGAATGGAGTTTGCTGGAAGTGAATCAGGAGCGAGTCAGAAATCTATGGTGCTCTGCTAGAATATACATCAGGTCCACAAAGAATGCGTGGAGACACTGGCATATGATAAGTTGTCTGATTATTTTAAAGTCTGTGGCCATGTGCTTCATCAAAGGTAATAAAGTAGCCTTGGTGATAAAGTGACCTTGGTAATAAGAAATAGCCTTGGTACATAAGTTGAACGGTTCTGGATCAGATACCAGCTAAAAGATGGTTATATTCATGTCAGTAAGCAGCAGCCTGCCTTTAGGGAATCTGCATCTCTTTTGGGACTTGGAGGAAGTGGGTAAGTGAACTGCAGCAGGGTTCAGATCCCCAGTGACGAGTTACCAGGTGGAAGCGGTGAAGTCGTGTTTGAACAGCATGAGGTACAGTATCCTGGGGCATGGCCCTTAGGTTGGCATACAGACTTCTAGTTACAGCTCTGCTCCTTAGTAGAACAAATGGATGTATGCTCCCTGGCTTTGAGGCATTGATGAACTGCTAATTAAAAGGCATTGGGAGGAGTGTTGCCTGTCAACAGGTTTATCCCATTATTATCGGCCACAGAGCCTGCTGGTGGCTGGGACTGCCTTGTAGCTGAAGGTGAGATTTTGGGCTATAGTGTGTTACCCATGTGCATGCAATGCCCTGGAGCCGTGTAGGGCTTGCCCTGAACCAAGGTGCGAGCCAGCTGTCACACTTGTGTTTTTGCCTGCAAGTGGCCACTGTGGGCTGCTTCACAGTCAGGAAGGTGTGTCCCCGATCAGCTGTTTTTGCCTCTCCTAGAGGGGTGCTAGCTCACATCCTCTGGCAGGAAATCAAGAGCTTCATTTCTAGTCTCACTAATGGCAGCAGATGCTATTTTTCATTTACATTCATAATTCTGTTCTGAAATGCATTAAGCGGTTTGTATCAACAAGTACCCTGAAAGCCAGAGCCACAGGCTGATGCTTACAGTTTTTCAAAGGATTTCCTTTATCACTTTTAAATGTTTTCTTGCTTCTTCCCATCAGCATTGGTCTGTGTTTTCAGCTCTTGAACCACAACCAAGATCAACAATTTCTGAAACCAGCTATCTGGACAAGAACATTGAAGGATCATCTTTGTTTTCTTTAATATAACTCTGGTGCAGTTACCTGCCCCCTCCATCCTCCTAAACTGGATTATTTCATAATGCTGAGCATAGTATTTACTTGCCCAGGAGTAAGGGCAAGTAAATTGTGTTTTCATATTGCATGCGGTGAGGCCATTTGCATTGAAACAAGAGATGTCCAAACTTTGCCCACTGAAGGGTTAGGATAGCAGCTCACCCCGAGCCTGGGAAGCTGTGCCCAGGAGCCATGGGGTACATCGTCCCACGTTTGCTCTCATGCTACTGCACACAGCGTAGCACTAAAGACAGCGCAGTGTGCGGTGCTGAATCAGCAGAATGTCTGCCATCCAAATCAGATGGAGCATGTTTGCTTTGAATGGCTTTGCTGATCTGTGGTGCTTGTGTGCATTTGTGCTCTGTCTTCATGGTCATGCTAAATGAGACATTTATAAAGCCTCATTAGCCTTGTGTAGTCCCTCCAAATACGCTCACAAACCAGAGAAGGTAACATTAACAGACTTTGGGCAGGAATGGAGGAAGGAGGGCAGGGACGGAAGAGACCCAGAGCATGAGGCTGATGTACCTGGGCATCTTAGTGGACCGTGGATGTCCGTAAGACTTACAAGGAGCGGCTGGGGTCACTGGGTTTGTTCAGCTTGGAGAAGAGAAGGCTGAGGGGGGACCTCATCGCAGTCTACAACTTCCTTAAGGAGGGCAGCGGAGGGGGAGCTACTGATCTCCTCTCTCTGGCAACCAACGATAGGACACGAGGAAATGGAATGAAACATCAGTAAACTAATGTGAAACACTTTCATAAACAATGTTGAGATCTTTTTGTAAGGTGTGATTTTTGTGGGATTTACAAAATGAGGAAGGCCAAGGGAGCAGAGCATCCTTGTGTGCAGTGTGAGCAAGATGGCCTGACAGGCCCTGGCTCATCAGGCAGAGTGGTGTGCTCTCAGCCCTGGCCTTCTGGCTCCTGCCTGCTGCCCTCCTGAAGGTTATTTACTGGGGAGAGGTTAAATGTTGCTCTGTTTTGCACCCAGCTGGGGAGATTTTGCCTCTGTGTGATTTTTTTTGTGTGCTCCAGCTGCACTTGCAGGAATCAAGTGTTTTGCGTGGGATACCGACTGCAAAAATCCAGGCAGCAGTGAGCCTGTGGCATGTTCGGTGTTGGGGCCCCGGAGCGGTGCTTGCAGGGCACTTTTTGAGCACGATGTGTTGGGGAGGGAGGTGTTGGCAGCTAAATGAAAGGGACTGCCGGCCAGTGACCAGCACAGGGGGTGGTGATAATACAGGGCGCTGCTACTGTGGGAGGAGGTCCTGGGGCAGACAGAGTCCCCGTAGGCCAGTTTGTAAAGATCTTCATTCTTGAATTCAATCTTTTATGCACTTTTCATGGCCAGGGATCAAAGAGGCAAGCTGTGGCCCTGTTAAGATACCACAAACTGAACACAGTCAGGTTCCTGAACTGCCTCTTCTCCTGGGGACCCCAGGAGGGTTAGAAGCAGGAGAAGTGGCATCTCAGCCCTGTCAAGGGAACAAAAAGGACTTTGTACCTGCTGTACAACCTCCGCTTCACTCCACCACAGCCCACCGCTGCTCCCAGAAGTGAGCGAACAGGAGGCCAGGCCTTTCTGAGGGGATGCAAGGGGCTTGGGGCAGGGAATGGGACAATTTGCATTTGGAGGTGGGGGGAAAGCTGTCACAAAGCCCTGATTGTAAGTAAAGCCCTTCTGTTGTTTCTCACCTGTGTGCTGGGGCATGTTGCAGTGTCTGCTGGCCACTCAGCTGGTGTTGAGCTGGATGCCTGGCCCGGCAGACAACGATTTCCAAAAGTCAACAGCTATTCCACAGAGCTGAAGAGAATTGGGAAATGGAGTTGAGCCCTTTGTAGCAAAAGCCGTTTCCCCTTCCCAGCCCACAAAAGCTTTCTTCCCAAACCATGCATCTGAGATTTTTTTTTTTCCCCCGCGCACTGCAAGAAAGAGTTGTGTCATGGTTATGTCCACTGCAAGTGTTTCTCTTTCTCCCTTGGCCTGGACGCTGGACTTTGCTCGCTTGACGTGTTGCGATGGTCTTAAATAGCATGGGAGGATAATAGCATGGGACTATTAAATAGTCTGGAGGATGGTACCTCCTTCACCAGTCAAGTGAGCAGTATTGTCCAGGAAGCTGTCAGTCTGTCTGTCTCCTCTCTGCTGCAGTAGCTGATAGCAGATACAGGGGGATGAGTATAAAGAACAGTGCGAACACAATTTTTCTCTGGGTGCTCTTCCAGTTTTCTGTGATGTATGGCCAAGAAGTATCCTGCTGTCTCTATATTTGTCCTGTTGGTAACATGTAAGATTTGGTTTGTGAGAGGATTCAGCATTATTATGGTACTTACGTGTTTAAGCTTGTCCTGGGGGCAGCTGTGGGTGTTCAGCACTTCTCTAAACCTGTCCTAGTCAAGTGAGACCCTGGGCAAAAAAAAGAGCGCAAGGCTAGCGACTGGCTGTGCAGTGTGCTTTACAGGACTTGCCGAGTGCACACAGGAAAGGGGGTAGCTGTTTCTCCAGGGTGGCACGCTTGGGGCCATCCTTTTGGTTTCTGTAATTCCTTGCTCTCCATCTGGTACTTGATAGGGCTGAATTGGCTGAGCCTCTGGTTTGGAGCGAGGCAGGGACGCCTGGTTGTATGCCAAGATGCGATCCAATATGCACCTTGCATGGGGTAACACTAAAGGTAGGGGCTTCGATCCCACCGTTCTTCATTAAAATCCTGCCTACCATGAGTAAGGCAGGGGCATTACACCTGAGAGCCCACTCTGCCACCTCGGCTTGAGTTACCTGGAGCAAGTTCATCCAACTCATTGAACAAGGATGACAGGTCCAGTGTCCATAGGACCGAGGCTTCAGGTGATGCAAAGGTCTGTACCCCCTGTAATGGATAGAATTCATGTGCGTGCAGCAGTCTCCGTCTGCATCATCCGAGTTTTCTGTCTTCTGGATATTCTTCCAACAGTCAGGTAGTTGCAGGTAGCCTGTTTATTGCAGCGTGTAAGTCTTACTGTGTGGAGAAAATGTGGTGGGGTTTTTCTATGTGAGAGATTGCTAAAAGATACCTATGAAGGGGTATATTGGGCTAGTAACAGTTACCAGGACTTTCATTTTAAAAAATAAATGAATTAGAAAATTGCCTGGGTCATGAAAACTGGACATGGAAAAAAAATAATTACTTTTAGATATCAAAACTCCCCTTTCAAAGTAAACTGGCACCCAGTACAGCAATGTTCTCTTTTGTTTATGCTCAAGGGCTTTATCTGGTTTGAGGTAGTGGAAGCAATTGGGCTTCCACCACTTCCTTCAGGAAAATTTCCACTTTCAAAAAGATTTCCGTCGCAGGAAATGCTCAGATTGGTCCCCTCAGTTTGGTTTTGTCCCAGTATCCCCAGTGCCACCAGTGTTCTTAACCAACTCTCAGGGCTTTAGACCTCCCAGCTGGAGACTCCAGCAGCTCCTCTTGCAGTGTAAAAATCTGGTTCTTCCCATCCTTTCTTCCTTGGTAAAGCCTTTCTCGCCAATTTTCATTCTCATTGGAAACTGCATCATTGGGTTTATAGCTTAAGTCTTTTCTATACTTTGAAATAAAATGGGAAGCAGTGCAGATGTGCAAGCAAACCTGGGAGTGATTTCTCCAGCTGATTTGCACTTGGTTCCTTGACAGTGGTTTGGGTCAGTGCCTGAATGTCTCTTAGAAGAGAAGAAAGTTGGGTTTGGGGTTGCTGTTATGCTGTCTCTGAGGTAGAGACAAATGCAAGAATTTCTGGTTACTTGGTTTCATGTTTGGCTGCGGGTGTCTAACAGAATGGCTCTGTAATAAGATTACAGCAGCAATAAACACCTTTTTTGACATCGTTTCTGAAGACCACCCTGGCTTGGAGAGGAGAAAAATTGTTTTCCAAGAGTGGAAAGCTCTTTTGAAGCTCAGCTAAAAAATCCCCTCTTGATCCAGTCTAGATTTGGGTACTTAAGTAAATGCAAGTTACTTTGAACATGGCGACACTGCCATAGGCAGGAGGCAGGAACCTTGCTGCAGTCGGACAGCCGCAGGTGATCTGCAGTGAAGTTGACGTCCTTCTTACTGTTTGTCCTGTTTTCCATGAGATCAGAAGCCACGGCAGATCCTGAGCAGTTGTAGGCTTGTCTTCACTGCAGCTAACGTTGCCTTTTAATTTGGATGCTGTCCCCAAGCTGCCTCCTCTCCGCACAGACCAAACTGCCTCATCCTGATCTTGTGGGCTTTCAACTGTGCGTGCAGCGTGGTGGCGGCTTTACTCAAACCAATAACTCTTCCTTGTGTCCATGGTCCTCCAAGGTCTTGTCACTCACGGAGGAAGAAGAGTCAACTGGAAACATTGCCAGCTGGATCTGTTTACTTGTAAGCAGGAAATTCATAGCTGAGCTGATAAACCAGTGAAGCTGTGAAAAGGCTAGTCTTTGTGTTGGATGTGATGGTTAGAGCCTGGGACCAGGAGGGGCCAACTGGGAAAATGCTGTTACTTGCTCATTTGCAGAGGGCATGTGCAGGCTGAGCATGTGAGGACCAGTGTGTGTCTTCTTCCAAACTCTTCCAAACTCTTGTCTTAGTAACTCCAATCTCCACCTCTGTCCCAGCCTTTGTATGTATTAATCTATGCCTGGTGAATCTATTCCACTTGACATGGGAATCCCAGTTGGCTGACAAAACTCATGGGAGAGTCCCTGCCAGGTACTTGCGTACCCCCCACGTTGTGGCTTTCCTGTGATGCAGCTGTTCAGCACGATGCTCTGTCTTCTGGTCAGGGATGGCACAGGCTTTGGCATGCACGAGAGCAGGAGTTTGAGATCTACTAGCCTCTCACCCTTGAGTGGATGTGCAAACCCTGTCTTTAAGGCCAGCGTGGGAGCTGTAGGCCAGCGTGGGACAACTTGTACTGGATCGTGTTGTGCTTTTCCCCCAGGAAAGAGCGTTCCTCCAGGGCTGGGAACATCCCGC
>NW_009191909.1:22917-40986 GCF_000690835.1 Fulmarus glacialis
CCTGCCTTTGGGACACAGCACAGTCGGAAATATCCATATCGGCACGTGCACATAGGTCCTTAGCAGAGGGAGATGCTAATAAGGCAACTACAAGAAATGCTGGTGCTTGAGGTCTGGGGAGACGTCACTGCAGAGAGTGCTGTGAGAGTGTGCTGATGCAGCTCCCTGGGCAGATGCTGATGGGGGGAAAAATCTCAGGCCTGCCTTCCTGAAACCTCTATACTGTTCATAAAGGCATAAACCTCTATAGTGTTCAGGCATAAAAATCTGACTACTTGTGCCACCGCTCGCCAGACCCTTCACGATGAGGGGCTGCATATGAGCATGGCAGCACATGGCCCCACACACTTAATGTCCAGGCGACAATGGTGGAGGTTTGGTTTGGGTCTCTTAACTCTTGAGATGCCATGGGAGTGCTTGTCTGGGTGTTTGGTGGGTGGCTATGTGGAGAAGGCAAACTCCATCAAGCAAGTCAGGGTGCAGGTATCCTCCACCTTCCCTTGAGCGTGTCCGTGTGTTGTGCAGTGCGTCTGGGTCCCTCCTCCTGCGTTTCAGCTTGGGTTTGGGAATGGCTGGATGTCCTCTGGCTTCCTCTGAAGCATGGAGAGGGGCACGTCAAGACTTGGCTCTGTTTAAAAAGCCACAGAGTGAACCAGGAAAGCAAACAAAAGCAAGCCTTATCCCGCTCTGCATCCATAGGATGGGCTGTTGCCTTGTGGAGGGCTTGGACAAAGTTAGGATGAAGCTTCCAGTCTCCACTTTTGCCAAGGGAAAAGGCTCCCAGCCATCAGGCAGGTTCGCTGATGGATGCAGGCAGGGTGTGCAGTTCAGTGCAGTGTGTCTACCAGCTGCCTCGGGTACAGATGTGAATACCTGCCAGTGCTCTGGGAAGTAACTTGCTGCTCTTGCCCTCCTGCACTTTCTACGAGAAGACGTGAGCCTGTTAAAGTCAAACGGCTCCTTGCAAGCTGCCTGTAGAAGGGATGAGCCAGCTTGGGAGTTGACATCCAAAGTCATCGAGGACCTTTTGCTCTCTGGCTTCTCTTCATGGCTCTGCTTTACAACAAAGCTATCTGGAAGACCAGTCTTTGCTGGTCACAGTTGTCAGAGCAGAAGACAGTAAGATGGTTGGTGGCGAATACGTTTTTGGAGGACACGGTTTGGAATAATGCTTGTACACCATCCTTGGGAGCCATAGCCCGTCTTGCTCTGCTATTTACTGAACTTAAAATACACTTTCCATCTTTTCTAGCAGGCTCATTTTGCATCAAAGCATGACAGAGAGCAGTCAGATGCCAGTGCTTTGCCATTGCCTTATGCCAGATCCTGGACGAGGCACATTCCCGTGTGATGTTCACACCTGGATTTTTGACTTGACAAGTTAGTTTAAACCTTATGGATCTCAGATTTTCAGGGGAAGGAGTGTCTTACTGTGTATTCAATATGTGACCCTTCACTTTGATGGGAATTCTTCTGTTCCCTTCTCTCACTCCATCAGTCATTGCATTTAGAGAAGGCTTTTTTTTCCCCTTAGGTGGAACTAGTCGAAGATAACGTAGTTCCTCACCTTGCTGTTAGTGCAAGTTCCAGGCTAGCACTTTGTGGGGCAGTCTGTTTCTCTGTGATTAAGAATGAGACGTCCTAATCTTGCATTACTCCTGCAGAGCTTCCTAAGAGAAACTCCCAGAGAAGCTACAGCTGACTGGTTTTGCATATTTTTAGTCTCCTTCTCATCAGTATTTTTTACCCTCTGTAATCTTTCCACAAGATGCTCCAGGCTGCCTACGTTGTGCTGTTGGGATGGGTTGGCATATTTAAGGTAAACTGGTGGAAGCAGGTTTGGCGGGGCGCAAAGTCATGAAGGAGGAGAATTGGTTTGGAGGCTAGTGGGTATGAAATATTTACACAGCTGTGAGATAATCTAAAGGGGGAACAGCATGCGCTTTCTGTGTATGTGTACGTATGTATTTGTGCGCACACAGGGCTGATGTCTTTTTGTCAGATTGTCAGGTTTTTTTCTGCTGCTTCTGGCAAAGAACCACTAATGGTTTAATAGCTTATCAGCACCTGTGCACAGAAACAAAGGTTGGTACTTCCTGATTTCGTGTTTTCTTTGCTTTAAGTAGGAATTCCCAATCTGATCAACATGAAACCTGGAAACTGAGCTGTCAGACCAGTTGGCTTTTTGAGATCAGTGCAGAATTCCTGACTGTGAGCAACTTGAAGGCAGTCCAAGCACTGCTTTCCTGCTGTACAACCCCAGGGCTGTGCTCTCCTCCTGAAGGAAACTCATGAGGGCGTGTGGCGTGGGACAGATCATTGCTGAAGCACCTTTCTATGAAGTGGCTAGGTTGTGCTGCTCTCGATGTATTTCTCTCCATCAGCCAGGTTTGGAATGCTTTTTCGGTGATGATGGGCCAAATTCTACCCAGTTATATTCAGCACTTTGCTTCTCTTCCAGCGTTGAGGGGTTTGGGGGTGTTCTTTACAGCTCCAGGTCTTGTAATCAAGTTACTATGAAAGAAAGTCAATATTCAGAAACATGGAGGTCTTTTGATGGTTCTTTTTTGTTCATGAGTTTGTAGAGAAGAAATCAAGACAACTGTGGTCTTGAGACCCAGAAAGCATTTGACTGAGCAGCAGTGTAATGGTGCTTAAGTAGTCTTAGGATGTCTGGAAGAACCAACATAGAATTTCTTTGAACATCCAGTGCTGATGGTGCAGTGGGTCATGGTCCCTCTGCAGCAGTGTCTACCAATGAACTGTTTGTACTAAAATCAGGGACAGAATTTAGACTTTCATAAGATGCCTAATTTTTTGCTATTGGCATAGTACTTCTTGTCAGATCTGGCATTATTCAGTAGAAAATATCCTTCCCCTTTAAGAACATTATTGTTTTAGCCTTTTTCTTTTTTTTTCATTTCTCCTCTTTGCCTTTTCCTTTCTCCATTTGTCACCCTTTTTCCTGGCCTCTATGCCTACTCTTTTCTTCCTGCAACACTTCTTTCCCTGCAGTCATTCCACATTCCCATCTCCTGAACCATTACTCCCACCCTCTTTCAGACCACCAAAGCACTCAGCAGTCGTGCTACTACACTGGGCACTGCTTCTTTCTCTGGGACACCCCGCTGATGGGAGGGAAGACATATGCAGTCTCAGGTATGCCTCCCTCTGGTTTAAACTTCAGCTCCTTTTGGCCTGCTCAGGGCTTTAGGATTGCACATCAGACATTTGTGATTCTCTCAGTTTTGGCATGCCTGAGTTTTAAAAGGGAGCGGTTGTGAGCTTCCAGGTGAGCTGCTGATTAAGGAGAGGATTTTTAGCTTTCCTTGTGAGTCTTGGTTCTCAACACTTTTTTTCATCCCTGAAAATGACAGGGTTTTTTTTTTTCCCCTGCTACAAATAAATGGACAAGTGAGTAGTGCAGGCATTTTGTTGTTGCTGAAGCATGAGCTTGCCTGCTTGTAACATCCTCTTTGTTCTGAGAGATGAAGAAACAGAATGAGTCTTTTCTAAAGCACTGAAAACCACCTCTTGAATCCCCTCCAGGCTGCAAGAGAGTGGATACAAGGTGCTTGTACAAATGGCTCTTTTGTACTATCTTTGGAAATATTAAGACCTAAGCCTCCCACCTCAAAGAGAAAATTGATGTTATTGGTTTGTTTTGGTAGATTTGCTTCTCTGGGTCCCTGTGGTGGGTCAAAACTCAGCCGATTCCCAGGTGCTGCTTGTTGCTTTTGTCAATTGATGAGTGGTTGAAAGAATTTCTTTTGTTAGTGCTTCCTCAGAGACAAGAAGCACCTCTAGCTGTGACAACGAGAGGTGGTCCTGTCCTTACCTGCCTGGCTGTCCTGCCACTGGCGCAAGGCAGCAGAAGTGGGCAGGGGCTCCTGCCACTGCCCCTGTGCCCTCCCGGTTTGTGTCTCAGCCCTTGTGTCTCAGTCTGTGACCTGGGGTGACTGGACACGTATTTTCTCCTGCCACCTGCACAGGAACCTGTGGTAGAGGGGGTAGGAAAACATGTTGAACAGCTGGGGCTGTTTGCTTCAGAGCACCTGCATCAGAGCTCTTGGATAAGCCAGTTCAAGATTTACCAGGCTTGCCCTGCTGACCTGCTTTCTGGTGGATGGTGTAAAACCCAGCTGGCCCCAAACTCTTCTGCGTGACTGCACTCTGCAACCCATGCTGGGTGGCTCAGCACATAGAGCTGCTCTAGAGGATATTAGTTATTTAATACCAAAAGCTTCTCATCTGCCATAAACCAGATCACTGCAAAAGTCCAGTTATTTTTGCCCTTAGACTTTGAAAAACAGTTGCATGAAACTATGTTGGTACTCTGTTTCACTTGATGCCATAGAAATCAGAGGATGAGGAAGTGCAAAATGATGCCTTTGTCAGAAACCTGCCTCGTTTCCCAGGTTGGATGTGCTAGGCCCACAGTACAAAGTCCGCTGTGCCACTGCCTGTGTAACCAGCAGGTTGTGCAGCCGAGACCAGTTACTGAGAGGTTTGCATTTTCCATGTGCTCTTTCTTGGATGCTGCAGTCAAGATTTTATGTGTATTTCCTTTTTTCCTGAAAATAAACCAGCTTGCTTGGTTTGTGGAGTCTGGCCCTTGCCAGTGGAGCCTGATGCTCTGGGAGTAGCTGTCTCCTGTTCACACTACAAGAGCAAACTCAAACCAGACTAGAGGCACCAGCTCTCTGTGAGGACTTCCCAAAACATGTTGGCGGCTTCTGCTGTAGCCATTTTCAGTCCTTCTAAGCAGGAAAAATGTCAGTGTTCTCCTCTCCTGTCGGTATTTCAGCAGGGGCTTTCCGAAGCAATCTTGGGGCGGAGGTGAAGAAAGGAAAATGTTTAGCAATAAGGGAGATTACTTAAGAAAACTGTGAAAATAGTCTGCTTCAAAAATATACATCAGTCCTTGGGCTGACCGCAGAAAAGCTTGGAAGAAAGAGGGCTAGCCTGCTAGTTAGGTAAGCATGTGCTGCCATGCTGCACGATACAGCTGGGTAGGGCTCCCATTCAGGCTGGCCCTGGGTCCATCTCTGATCTGAATAGTCGTCGTAATTTTTCAATGAGCTAAGAGCAGCCACAATGTACTGCAGCTTCCTGCTGCCCTATGTTGGTTTGGGGACAGATGGGATCTCATTCTCACAGCATTGAAAGCATAGATCAAAACCCTGACTCGCTAAAAAGGAAAGATTTTTCCATTTTTTAAATCAGCTGGCTGGGTCTACAGTGACCAAGAACTGCACAAATAAGCTGGTGCAGCTGTCAAAATCTGCCTTTTACTCCCTTTTCAGTGGAATATTGTGTTGGCCCACAAAAAAGTCTGGCAGGCAGTGTGTTGCCTGCCGTGACCCAGCTGCCTTGCCCATTCTGTGTGAATAGCTGATGTACTTACAGAGCGGGCAGCTCCTTAACACTGCGATTCACAGGCTGGTAAACCCAGTGCGATTCCAGGTTTGCTTTCAAATGCTGGACTGTAACCTGCAACATTCAGAAGTCACTTCATTTTCCTCATCAGCGCTGGCATGTTGAGGTCTATTTGGAGAAGCCCTCACTGCCTCTGTTAGCGCAGAGATGTCTGTCTTTGGTTGCCAGATCTGCCACCTCCAACCTCACCGTTAAAGAAAACCCCATCCCTGAGCATCATTAATCACTTGGGAGACTATAATGCTGTGAATTTCCCTATCTTTGGTACAATAGCTTTGAGTCTGGACTAGCTCTCCATGGGGTGAAACTCTCCAGGGGTAGCAACAGGACTGACTGCAACTTCACCGCTGAATTTTTAACCCTGGTGTGTCTGCTTCTTTGCTCAGTGCTGTGTGCTTGTGAAATAAAACTGCTGGCAATAATTTGTGATTCTGCGTTATTGTTTAGAGCCCATGTGCTGCAGATTTTCTCATTCAGGCTCAGCTGCACACTAGTGGAGCACTCAGCCAGGAAAGACACATTATTAATGTTGAAGCACACTGATTTTTCTCCTTCCAGGTGTTTCATCGTCATGTCAATGCAGCACTCTGCAAGGTGGGGTGGGGAGCCAAAAGGAAAGGTATCTGATAGGCAGCACTTGAATTTTGATCATAGAAAAATCAGGTTTGCAGATAACCATGTGTAAAATGAGTGTCAACGGCTTTCCCAGATAAAGCATTGGGATAGATGTGAGACTGCTTTTGGCTGCACCACTGAGCTCTGCTTACCAAACCCTTGAATTGGTAGTAGTTGCACACTTCAGGTGGGCACAGACACTGCAGAAGCACCTCTTTGATGTAGTTAAGCTACATGTGCCCCTCAGATGGAGAAAATGTTTTTGCCTTTTTACAAACAGGTACGCACGGGGAGCCCTCCCTCCAGCCTCAGCCAGACAGAGACCTCTCTGCTGACTCTCCTCTCCTCTTCCCTGCAGTTCTTCACAGAGTATGGTCCTGATTATGTGCTGGAGATCACACCGAGCTGCAGACCAGACCGCAATGAGCCACAGAGAATTCAAGAAATTCTTAACTGTATCAAAGGTGAGTTGTCCAAGCCAACACTCCTGCTTCAGGCTTACAGGTCTTTTTAGTAGAGGACTTTGGGAAAGCTCGTTGGAGTCTTTCTCACTGACTAGAAAGATGAACCACATTCACTTGACTGCTCATCATGTACAACGTCATCTGTCTCCTGCTTCACTTGGGATTCTCAGTGTTAGTAGCACATCAGCTCGGAGCTGTGGGTCCCTGTTAGTAAAAGTTGCATTGCCTTTCCTCTGGCTGGGCAGAGGAGCATGGGGCCTCGTCCTTATTAGAATCATAGAACAGCCCAGGTTGTAAGGGACTTCAAAGATCATCTGGTCCATCCTTTCATGGGAAACTGAGCCTAGATGAGATTATCTTGCACCCTGTCCAGTCTTGAAAACCTCTAGTAATGGGGACTCTACCACCTCCCTGGGGAGGTTGTTCCGGTGATTGACTGTTCTCACTGTAAAAAATTCCTTTCTTATAACAAAGTGAAACCTCTCCTGGTGCAACTCATACCCATTGCCCCTTGTCCTCTCCATGTGGCTCCTTCTGAAGAGAAAGCCTCTGTCCTCTCTGTAGCTGCCCTTCAAGTACTGGAATACTGTGATGAGGTCCCACCGAGCCTTCTCTTCTCCAGGGAGAAGAGACCCAACTCCATCAGACTTTTCTCACAGGGCAGGTTCTCCAGCCCTTTGATCATCTTCATTGCCCTCCTTTGGACCCTCTGCAGTCTGTCCATGTGTCTTAATTTGTGGGGACCAGAATTGGACACACTACTCCAGGTGCAGCTGACAAGCACTGAGTAGAGTGGAATGATCCCATCTCTATTTGTGCTAGTAATGCCCCTGCAGATACTGCCTAGGATCCAATTTGCCTTTGTTGCTGCAGCGGCGTACTGCTAGATCATGTTCAGCTTGCTGTCCACCAGGACCCCCAGGTCCCTTTCAGCAATGCTGTTCCCCAGCGGCACAGATCCTAGCCTGAACTGGGCTCTTTGGTTATTCTGTCCCAGGTGCAGGACCTTGCCCTTTCTTTGTTAAACTTCATACTGTTCGTGTTAGCCACTCTTCCAGCTTGTCCAGGACTCTGTAAGGTGGCTCTCCCTTCTGATGTGTCCACCTCAGCACGCAGTTTGGTATCATCAGCAGACTTGGTGAGGCTGCTTTCAGTCCCATCATCCAGATCATCATCTTCATTGCCCTCCTTTGGACCCTCTGCAGTCTGTCCATGTGTCTTAATTTGTGGGGACCAGAATTGGACACACTACTCCAGGTGCAGCTGACAAGCACTGAGTAGAGTGGAATGATCCCATCTCTATTTGTGCTAGTAATGCCCCTGCAGATACTGCCTAGGATCCAATTTGCCTTTGTTGCTGCAGCGGCGTACTGCTAGATCATGTTCAGCTTGCTGTCCACCAGGACCCCCAGGTCCCTTTCAGCAATGCTGTTCCCCAGCGGCACAGATCCTAGCCTGAACTGGGCTCTTTGGTTATTCTGTCCCAGGTGCAGGACCTTGCCCTTTCTTTGTTAAACTTCATACTGTTCGTGTTAGCCACTCTTCCAGCTTGTCCAGGACTCTGTAAGGTGGCTCTCCCTTCTGATGTGTCCACCTCAGCACGCAGTTTGGTATCATCAGCAGACTTGGTGAGGCTGCTTTCAGTCCCATCATCCAGATCATTTACGAAGATGTTGCACAGTGTAGGGCCCAGTATCGATCCCTGGGTGACCCCACTTGTGACAGGCTGCCAGCCTGAGTAAAAACCATTGATCACCACCCTGTGTGTGCTGCCTGTGAGCCAGTTCCCTCTCTAGCCACCTTGTAGACCACCTGTCCAATCTGTATCTTGTCAGTTTGTCCAGGAGGAGGCTGTGGGAATGTGTCAAACACTATGCTGAAATCCAGGTAAACAACATTCACTGCTCTCCCCGTGTCGACAGAAGATGTTATTTTGTTGTAGAAGATGACCTGATCGGCCTGGCTTGATTTGCCCTTGGTAAATCCATGCTGGCTTTTCCCAGTCACCTGCTTCATTTGATTTGTAATAGTTTCTAGGAGGACTTGTTCCATGACTTTCCCAGGGACTGAAGTAAGACTAATGTGCCTGTAGTTTCCTGGGTTCTCTTTTGGACCCTCCTTGTAGATGGGTGTGACAGTTGCCCTCTTCCAGAATTCAGGGATATCCCCTGATCTCCACAACTTTTCAAATATTATAGACAATGGCCTTGCAACAACGTCAGCCACTTCTCTTAACATAGATTTATGTGGGTTGAACCTTCACAAGAGGGCACAGACCACCCATCCCTGCTGGTGGGTGGACGCATGCATTGTTGTAGGTACATGTTCCTGTGATCTGGGGTCCAGCTATGCCAGTAAAGACAGAGGTAGAGAAGTATTGAGAACCTCTGTCTTGTCAGCATTATTAGTAATTGGTTTCCCTGCCCTTGTTAGCAATGGGCCTATGTCTTCCCTGGGCTTCTGCTTACTGCTCGCATATCTGAAGAACCCATTCTTCTTGTGTTAACTCCTTGATTTTTTTAATTAAAATGTCACTGAACGCAAGGGTGGTTACCAGCCAGGAGGGTATGTAGCTCACTATGGGAAGGTAGGCTCAGTAGGTGTATCTGTAAATGTACAGTAAATGTGTCTGTAAATCTGCATTTCTAAGAGAAGCATGGCAGTTGGTTTTATATATCCTTTTCCTGGTATCTTTACCCAGCTTCTTGGATTTGGTGGTTTTGGGGCTTCCCAAGCCAGGCATTGTTACTGGATGCACATTAGAGATCCGTCAAGGAACCTGTCCTCCATTAATTCCTCTTCCTTTTCTGGACTTATTTAGGCTTTGGGTGTCCACAGCAGTGAGTGCACAGTCATGGTTGGCTTATGGAAAACTACTTTCTTTTGTGTAAAACTTGGTGTTGGGTAATCTCACTGAGTGCCATCTTGTTCATGTAAATGAGAAACAGCAAGTAATTTGTTCCTATTTACCTTCCCAATGCCAGTCTGTGATTTCACAGACCTGTGTTGCACTTACACCACCATCTCTTTTCCAAGCTGAAGGGCCTTAGTCTGTTCTGTCTCTACAAGCAGCACATCTTCATCTGGGATTAACTGGACCCAGCAGCAGTTTTATAAGCCCTCAGAACTTGCTGCAGTTCCCAAAGATGAAACGAAAAAGATGTCACAGCTCCTTTTAGGAGAAAAATAGGATTTTCTATTCCATTATTTTTAAGTGCCAGAGTACCTAGCTTATAACAGCGTTACACCAAGAACTGAGACTCCTTAGGCCAAGTTGGAAATGCGTGCTGCTGAGACTTTCACACCTACTGATTTGGAAAAAGGAAGCAAGAAAATCAGTTAAAGTCAGCTGGATCTTTACAGGGGACTGATTTTCAGCATCTCATGCAGAGATTTCACACAAGAGGTGGTGGAGCAGGTTGGCATGACAGCAGTGCCTGGCAAACACCTGTTGGTACAAAGCAGTGGGCACACATCTGCACTGGGCATTGAGAAAAGATGGCAGGGTCCACTCTCTTGGTAGGGCTGAAAGCATTTTGTGAGAAAGGAGCTTCTGCAAAGTCAAGAGGATATTGCTGCCAACTCAGCAGAGTGTTGTCCTGGGGACAGCCACTGTTCTGGAAATCCATTGTACGGCAGACAAGGAGCTGCTGAGGGTCTGGTTCATTACAGAAGCTTGGTGAACAGATGATCATCTCCTCTGTCCTGTCCCACCATGCAGCACTCAAAATGAGGAATGGCTTGGTGCTCTGGGATCTCAGTTCGTGGCTTGTGGTCGGTGCTTTGGAACTGCAACTCCTTGGAGACAGTGCAGGGGAAGGAAGGGGGCTTCAGGCTGCCATGGCACTTCTGTCCATCCCTTCTGCCAGCACCAGCTCGTGAAGCCTGCTGAGGAAGGCAAGGGCTTATAGGAGGGATGTCAGGCGAGAGCAAGCACAAGCTGGGAGGCCCCCACCCTCTCCCTGGCCACATCTGGAAGCCTTGTGGGAAAGCAGCAGGCAGTGAGTGACTCTTGGGTGAGATGGACTCTTCTGGCCAGCCTGGTCTGGTCTGTAGGACATGGATGACACTGCACAAGATGAGTCCTAGTGAATGGACCACTTTAATAGGAGCCATATGCCCAAACTCTTTAAACCTTATCTCACAGACAGCCTAAATTAAAGTCAGTTTTTATTGAAATCTTCCTGACAGGTGGCCACAACACGCCTGGCTTGGGTTATGCTTCTGTTACCTTGTTAAGAGGAGTTTTTTTAAAAGTAAGGTTAGGTTTGTAAAGAATTGGTGACACTGCAAATAAACAGCCAGTCATGATGAGAGGTCGTACTTGAAAAATATGATCATCATCATATTTGAGAAGTCATGACAGTCAGGTGAAGTCCCCGGTGACTGGAAAAAGGGAAACATCATGCCTATTTTTAAAAATGGTAAAAAGGAGGACCCTGGGAACTACCAACCAGTCAGCCTCACCTCTGTGCCCAGTAAGATCATAGAGCTGATCCTCTTGGAAGCTCTGTCAAGGCATATGGATGACAGGAAGGTGATTAGAGACAGCCAGCATGGCTTCACAAAAGGCAAATCATGCCTGACTCCTCTGGTGGCCTTCTACAATGGAGTTGACTGCATTGGTGGATAAGGGAAAAGCAACTGATGTCATCTACCTGGACTTCTGTAAGGCCTTTGACATGGTCCCACACAACATCCTTTTCTCCAAACTGGAGAGAGAAGGATTTGATGGGTGGAGTGTTAGATGGATAAGGAATCAGCTGGATGAGTGCATCCAAAGAATTGCAGTCAATAGCTCAACGTCCAAGTGGAAATCAGTAACGAGTGGTGTCCCTCAGGGGTCTGCAGTTGGAACTGATACTGTTCAATATCTTTATTAATGACATGACAGTGGGACTGAGTGCACCCTCAGCAAGTTTGCAGATGACACTGAGCTGAGTCACGCAGTTGATACGCTTGAAGGAAGGGATGCCATCTAGGGGGACCTTGACAAGCGGGAGGAGTGGGCCCATGTGAACCTCATGAAGTTCCACAAGGCCAGGTGCAAGGTCCTGCACGTGGGTCGGGGCAACCCCCCGTATCAGTACAGGCTGGGGGATGAAGGGATTGAGAGCAGCCCTGCCGAGAAGGACTTGGGGATGCTGATGCATGAAAAGCTGGACATGAGCCGACAATGTGGTCTCACAGCCCAGAAAGCCAACCATGTCCTGGGTGCATCACCAGCAGTGTGGCCAGCAGGTGGAGGGAGGGGATTCTCCCCCTCTACTCTGGTGAGACCCCCCTGGAGCACTGCATCCAGCTCTGGGGTCCCCAGCACAAGGAGGACATGGACTTCTTGGAGCGGGTCCAGAGGAGGCCACAAAAATGATCCAAGGGCTGGAACCCCTCTGCTAGGAAGAAAGGCTGAGAGAGTTGGGGTTGTTCAGCCTGGTGAAGAGAAGGCTCTGCGGGGAGACCTTATTGCGGCATTTTAATGTATAAAGAGGGCTTCTAAGAAAGATGGAAAGAGACTTTTTACCAAGGCCTGTAGCAACAGGACAAGGGGCAATGGTTTTATATTGAAAGAGGGTAGGTTTAGGTTGGACGTAACCATGTTTTTTGATGAGGGTGATGAGAGAAGTGGATGCCCCATCCCTGGAAGTGTTCAAGGTCAGGTTGGACGGGGCTCTGAGCAACTTCATCTAGTGAAAGGTGTCCCTGCCCATGGCAGGAGGGTTGGACTAGATGGTCTTCAAAGGTTCCTCCCAACCCAAAGCCTTCTGTGATTCTATGATTCAGAGATGAAGCGCTTGCTGGACGTGGTTGTGGGCGTCATCAGCCTCAGACAGATGTGCCCACACAGGCTTCCTACAGAGGAGGGCAGCTAATTACAGCTAGACAGAAAAAGCTGGGAGCGTGAGCCCAAGTCTCAGCCTGGATGCAGGGAAGGTACCATGGCTGGGATTACCCTGTCAATAAGAGAGAAATCTCTTAGTGGACTGCCTGGAGCTGGGGGTTAATGTTTGGATGCAGCAGGACGTGGAGGCTGTGTAGGGCTGAATGGGAAGCAGATGCTTTCAGGGGGATATGTTCCAGCTGCTTCTGATGCATGGTTTTCATTCCCTTTCGTACCACAGTGTCTGAGTTCAGGAGAGGAGAGCTCACATATTTAGCCCTTCTCCTGTACCATGGCTAGCTTTTCAGTTCCCCAGCCTAGTTTTTCCCTAGCCTCTCCAGTTCCCAGCCCAATTTTGACTCCTAGACATGCTTCCCCGTTGCTGACAGTCCCATTACCACAGCTTGGTGAGCTACCACTTCCCACATGTACGCTCATCACCCGTTACAAGCCTGGCATAGAGTATTTTACCTTCCTCTGCCTCTTTGGTTTAAATGACCATTTGTTTCATCAGAAGTCCAAGTTCTGCATGTTTATGCTTTAAGCTCACATCCTCCTCCTGCATGCAAGTTTGGTTGGAGCTTGTCAGTTAGAGAGTCAACCCTGCAAGGCAAAAATATCCCTGGCCCACAGTGAACTCTGGCACAAGTCTTTTCTCTGAGGCAGCACTTTGCCCTGGAGCAAAGTTCCCATCCTTTGCTCCCAAGAGAGCACAGGTGCTCCAACTCAGTGGAAGCAACTCAGAAAACAGCCATGTCTTCTAGTGCCTTACAGAGAGATGAGTAAAAGGCAAGTGGTTAGACTCCATGCTTGCTGAAGTGGGCTTGTAACATGGCACCAGCCTCACCTGGATCACATTCACACAATTGTCCCCAAGCCTGTGTGAGGGACCGCTGCCTGGGAGGAGGTGTAAACGGTCTGTGCCTGTCCTTTGGAGGTGGGTGACTTCAGTGTGGGTTGAAACACTTTTTGGGAACGTTCAGTGCACCGCCTGATCGCAACTGCTGCGCTTTGTTACGTACAGCTCCCCCACTCCTTTTCTCTCCTATGCATGATGATTTTTGTTTCCTTCTTTGTCATGTCGCAAAAGACCAGTCCTTCTCTTTACTGTCATCTGTCAAAGTGCTACCTGGGGCTTGAGGCAGTTAACCCTGTTCCCTACAGATGCTTGACTTACGGGCTCCCAAGGCAATTGCAGCTTAACTAGAACCCCTCTCTTCTGCTGTCAGACCTCATGAGACTGGCTCAGGGGCAGGAAGGCTTGGAAATTCATGCCTTCCTCAGTGTCCTTTCTTCAACATCAGACCTAGGAGAAGGACCAGGACCCCTGAGCATTGGGAGCAGAGAGGGGAGAGGGAGCAGGGCACTGCGGACTGTGCTCTGCCTGGATGGCACCTCCACACCCTCGAGTGACACTTCCAGCCCAGCTCACAGCCACTTCCCCTGGGAACTGAGCACGTTCCTGAAGGAGCTGCAATGCTACGGCCACTGCAAGTGCTGGATCTGATGGGAACGTGTGTTTTGTGTCTAGGAAACCTTCTGTGCTTGTGGAAGGAAATGGATTTAGTAGCCGTGGATTTGTAGGGGAGGAAGGGAGACAGGTGGATCCCAGACATCTTTGTCTTCCCTGATGGCACCTCTCAAAGGAGCCAGATGTGTGCTTGGGGACCAGCTGGCATGAGTGCGGTCTGTGCCTCAGATGGGCTGCTCGGGAAGGGGTCTGAGACCCCAAGCTTGGTCAGCCCTGCATTCAGTGCTCGACTAGTCCCAAGCCATGCTGCATTTTCCCCTGCAGTGGCCAGGATGCCTCCCATGCAGATGCAGGCCTGTGGGTGAGCACCCAAAGGCTTCCCAGCCAGCATCATGTGTGGCTGAAATAGAGCAGGAAGCTTGGGTGCTGGATAGCAGGATTCCCTGTGTCATGCCAACCGCTGAGAGGAAAACTCATGCCTGTGGCAGAGGGGAGAGCGGAGAAACGGTATTCCTCCCTCCCCGGCCGCCATGGAGAACTGGTCCAAGAGCCCAGTGCTTTCCAGGACTGTTTTTCCCTGCAGTGAGTTTTCCACTGTGCTTGCAAGGGCAGTGCTGGAGGCAGCAGGAGCGAGTGGGGCAAGGAGGGTCCATCCCCCTCGGCAGTGAAACAGTGACGGATGGAGCAAGGCAGAACTGCAGCCCCTACCCTGGGCTGCACAGGGGGATGTGGCACTGCCAGCGCTGGGGGAACAGGCCTGCTGGGCTCAGGGCAGGGTGCTGGATAGACTGACAGCAGCAGAGCCGTGGCTCCTGCTCTTGACTGTTGACTCCCAGCGTTGCTTTGCTGCCTGCTTGGCTGTGCTGGCAGCTGCTGGGCTTTCCATCCCCTCCTGCTCCAGCAACTGCAGCCCCAGCTGCTGTGCAGAGCAGTTAGCGTGAGTGTGGAGCATCCAGTCTTCCGGCACCCAGGAGAAGTCTTTATCATCTGCTTGGGATGTGAACCACCATGTCTAAAGGAAATTGTGGGTGGAGAGGCGGTGGGGAGAGGACAGGGACTGCCAGCCCAGCCTGCAGGCTCTCTTCAGCACACTTAGCTCCTCCAGAACTGAGGGTTGGAGCAAGTGCCAAGTGCTTTGCCCAGGGTCCTGCAAAGCCCCAGCTATTCTTTTTTATTTCAGGCCTAATGAGAGACCCTAATGAGAGGTCTGCCTTTGGCAGGAGCTTGTGTAGTGTCCCTGGCGCTGGCTCCCGCAGCGCTGGCATCCCTCCATCTGCCCTTGGGGCAGAGCCAGAGCCACCTTGCTCTTCTCAGAGCTGCGTGCAGGGCTGGGGCTTGCCTGAGGGCAAAGGAAGATGGTTCCCCACCTGATCTCCATGCATTTCCTCAGGAGCTGGGACAGTCCTCTAGTCAGGCAGGAGACTGAAAGCTGTTGCAGTTGAGGGCAGGCAGCTGGGTGAGCTCTGCCAGCTCTTGCCAGCCTTGTTCGATGCCATTGCCCATCTGTCTTATCCCTGTCCCCAGGAGGAGCTGGGGGCAGCAAGACAGGGCTCGGCAGCCCTTTTCACTCTCTGTGCATGTTGTGATGTGTTGGTGTTAGAAGCAGAATAGGAGGAGGTGGGTGGGAGATGTGATGACCATGGATGCCCTGGGATGTCCGTTCCCAAGCACAGGCCAATCCTAGGGAGGGGACATTCCCCCTGACCTGTCCAGGAGGGGAGGAGGAACAGCATCACTCCAGAGCTGGGAGGGACTGATCTATGCTGCGTGCTCCTGGCAGCGCATCCAGCCCCGAGGAAGGACAAGGCAGCAGGGAGTGAGCGTGTACCGCTCTGGTGCTGGCCCATGAATCCTGAACCAGCGATCAACCTGCAGGAGAAACTCATAGCAGAAGTGGTGGCAGGGTCTCTCTTTGGTAGTTCCTCAAGTCTGGCTCGGAGGCGGTCAGCAGCCTTTGTGAAGGGAGTGAGGGGCCAGCGGGGACCAGGGTCTGTGCTGCGGATGGGATTCCTGTATCGCTGCCCGGTCTGTCAGGCGTAGGGATGGCGCCCCTGGCCAGGCCACTCCATTAGGCTGAAGTATCAGTGGAAATATCCTTTTCTGCCTCCTTTTATTTGCAGGGAATCTGAAGCATGTTGTTTAGCAGAGAAGGAAGGCTCAGGTTTCCGCAAGAGCATTTCCCGTGGGGAAGACGGTGTGTTTATGTGAGCAGCTGGTGAAATTTGTGGCCGCGGGGGAAATTTGGAAGAAATTACTGTTGGTTGGTTGATTTTTTTCTCTTTAAAGAAGAAAAGCTGCTGCGCACTGCGAGCACTATGGCTCTCCCCAGGCAGAATGTGGGTCCTCCAGCCATAGCCTTCCAGTGCTGGCAGAGCCTCCCTTGCTCCTTTCTCTTTCCTTTTTTAACACCACAGAGTTTATTCTCACAACTGGTTTTAAATGTTTTTTAAGAGAGGGGCTGCTCAGAGCTGTGAACCCTCCCCAGCTGGAGCCCAGCACCGCATTGCCTTCCTGGCAAGAGCACGGCCTCTGAGCTGCCACCCGGGGAGCGGTGCCGAGGCCCGGAGCACGGGCTGTGCCTCTTACTCACAGAAAGGTTCAGCCATTGTGTTTTTAACTGGGAATTTTTTTAAAATAAAATATTTGAAATACTCCTCCAGCCCTTTCCTTTCTTCCTGCGCCCACCCTGCCTTGCCAGTGCTCTTTTCCACAGCACTTCACGCGTTCAGCGGAGGTCCAGCCAGCACTGGAAAGCGAAGATCTGCAGTTGCGTTCGTGACTGTCCTTCCAGTCCCATCACAGACTGGAAGCAGCACAGACCCCTGCCCCAGCGCAAGGGCTGGGCTTCTAAAATCCTGTGTGGAGGGGCCAGACCCCAGGGATGCTGTCCAGAGTGTCAAGGGACATGCAGGGCAGGGTGGCAGCTCCTGTCCTGGGAGACCTCAGATGAAACTCCAGATGCCCCAGTGCCCCGTGAGAGCTGCCACTCAGCATCTCAGCGAGGCATCTCAGCAAGGGGACAGGTACCCAGATACCTGGGGCAGATCCCTCCCGGTGCCTCGGGCCATGGAGCCTGGCCTCTGCTGCCCTTGTCCCCTCCTTCACCTGGCCCATGGAGCTTTTATTTGTGCTGTTTCTTTTTAAAGATGTCCAGTCGCTGTGGGAAAGCATGTTTCCTGTTGCTTTAATTAAATTATGCTGGAATAAATAGCAAGACTAAGGGACTCCCAGCCTGGCTTGGCTTTGTTTTGATCTCTTGTTTTTCACTGCTGAGCCAAACAACAGGAAATCCAGCATGGAGGGAGTTCAGCTGGACGTGGCTCCCATGTCCCTGCAGAGTGACTCCTGACCCCATCCCTGCTTCTCCCCATGTCCCCCTGACTCCTGCTGCAGTGGGGTGAGGGAGACCAGCCTTGTGCGGTGACTGCTGGCAGGAGGCTGGTGCTGCCAGTGGGACAGCAAAGGCTCTCAGTGCCCAGGGGAGACATCAGCCCTGGGGATCATTCAGCCAGGAGAAAAGTGCGGTATGAGAGAGCAGAGAAGCTGGCAGCTGCCCCCTCTGACCCACCTCGGTGTCCCACATGCTGTGTCCCCGCACAAGGCACAGTCGGCCCTGCGAGCTGCGGGAGTTGTTTCAACTGGGAAAACAAATAGAACAATAGGAAACCCCCCAAGTGTCAAACATTGTGGCACTAAATGGGGTTTAGGTGAGGTGCAGGGAGAGCTGCACCAGAGGATGGGACTGGAGGGATACAGCACCCTAAACCAGGCAGGTTGCCTGGTTGACAGCTGGGGAAACTGAGGCATGGTGCAAAGCACCCCCTCCGCCATCTCCGTCCACATCACCGAATGTGGAGAGACAATTGGAGCTCAGCTCGGTGCAAAGCAAGAAAAGTGCAAAAGGTGGGACAAAGAGTCGGGGGGTACCCCCAGTGCCCCCTCAACAGACCCCCTCACACCCAAATTCCCCTCCAGCTGGCTGAGGGCATCAGCTCATGTCACCCTCGCCAGCCCTGGCACCAGCTGACGCCCGCCCGGGCACCAGCTGACCCCCCCCCTTCTTGCCCCCCACTCTGGATAGGTGTTACAAGCGTGTCCCAGCCTGGATGGGGGGGACATGGGGGTTCCCACCCAACAGGTTGGGAGGCAGGCGGGAGAGCATGGTGTCCAGGCTGGATGGGGAAGCGTGGGAGGTAACAGCC
>NW_009191910.1:0-1349 GCF_000690835.1 Fulmarus glacialis
ACCACACCAGGAACTCCTGCTGCCTGGCCCAACTCGGGGATGAGAGCGGGGATAATTTGTCATCCTCTGATACCCTTACCTGAGTTGTAGCTCAAGTGGAACGATATCATTGTTACTGAAACCTTGAGAATTTTCACAGATGACTAAAGCCAATCATCTTGCAACCCTATAAACAGCGGACACAAGTGAGGCCCTTTGAGCTCTCCTGGACCACAGCGGGCTGTGCCCAGTATCTCCCTCTGAGTGGGATGCCTCTCAGAGCTCACGAACTCTTGACTTTGCAATATTTGGAGGACCATTGCAGACTGATGACGGGACCTGGGCTGAAACACTCCTCAAGACTCAACCCCTCGCCCGCTGAGAAATGCTGAGACATTTGACATGGATATTTCCCTGGACTCAAGGGGAATTTTTAACAGGTATACCTTTGTATATTTATCTATCTTTGTGTCTCTGTGTGTGTGAACTGATAGTAAGCATAATCTGTAATTAAGTTGTGATTGTAGTAGACTTACTAACTCACTTTGTAAATATTGAATTAGCTAATGATTAAGTGCTACTGAAGTTTGTTAATTATTAGTTGATAATTAAGTTTTGCTAAATTGTGGATGAACCCTAGACTGCTGCTACACACATATAGTCCCTGAGATATAAACCCTTAGATGATTTCCCTTTGTATGTTTCATCCGTGTAATAAGTAATAGAGTGAACCTTGCCATCGAGTTCTGTTAGGTCGCATCTTTATAAATCTCTATTAAAATTACTTTCTGCTAATTCTGGTGATTCTTTAAGTGGCCTCTAAACCACTCATTCACAACAATCACTTACAGAGGTACCTATCTCTTTCCGTAGGAAGACAAGTCTAGAAGACCAAGTTAGACCAGAAATCGAATTTTTAGAGAGTGACACCTACTATACTGTAAATGTGTGAGTCTACACAGGCAAGCAAGACGGTCTTTTCCCACTGAAGCTAAGCAGATAGTGGCATTTTTTTTTTTTCATGTCAAAATGGAAATTTTCTCAGTGTGTTATATTATATACATATTGAAATCCAGTTAATTAAAGATCTTATGAAACTCTCTGTTATTGATAGCCTAAGGGGAAAATAAGTTCTGCATCTGTTTGTGTTTGTCATAGACTCCTTGATCCTCCACACTACTGTGAGTGGTAGCTTATCTAATACTGTCATGCCAGTGCATTTAGGACAGAGAGAGCAGAGGAGGACAGGAGGAAGGACAGAGGGACAGACAGACACAGGCAGGGCGAGGGAGCGGGACAGAGGGAGAAGGATGAGAGGAAAAAGGAAGGGGAGAGGGAAAAGGAGAGGCAGGGACAGAGAGCAGGACACA
>NW_009191911.1:0-11207 GCF_000690835.1 Fulmarus glacialis
ATGATTCTGTGATTCTATGATTCTACACCCAGACATTCCTTTCCAGTCTTCATGCAGAGTAGGTTTTACACTTTTGTTACAATTCTGTGCATCACACAGAAAAATAGGTTTGATAGAAGAGAATCAGTGATGGAGCTCCTGATTGTAGATAATCGTAGCAGAATAACATCCAGCTATATTTATACAATCGATAAAATGCAAATGAACAGAATTAAAACCTATAAGCAAGCAGCATCTCCAGTGTTCCAAATCTCCTCCCCCTTTTTCACTGAATGGTTGATTTGGATACAGTATCCAAACATAGAGAATACATGCAGTGAAAGTTAGTAATATATGAGATTTGAACATATAATGAAAGGAGATAGATTTACAGTGCTTCAAAACATTAAAAAAAATGTTGCCAAATATTATGTCTGATGATACGAAGTTCTTGTGGGCATGCAGGCAGGGCACTATTCCCAGTCTGTCCAGTGTTGAAATATGAAGTCCGTACATGGCAAACCTGGCAGATGTCACCATAGAGGAAAGAATTTATCAGTACAGTGAGGGATTATTAAACATTCTTTGTTCATGAAACAGTACCAGAGAAAGAATTTCACATTAACAAACAAAACTAGGATACAATTTGACATTCAAGGCTGTGTTAAAACAGAATGCCAAGTGGTTGATTTGCTAGGCAATTCCAGCCATCAGACACCTTTAATTTTATACCAGGCAGAAATTATTATCAACAGTGTCTCAAGCCTGAAACCAACATTTGGTAGAGATACAAAGTTTTTGAAAAACTTTGTGTAACAACTAAATTGTGATAGACATTGACTAGTGCAATCTGAAATTTCTTCCATACTCTGTCTTGATCAGCGAAGACTAATTCTAAACCACCAGACTTTGTCGGGGTATTGCCTAGGATGATGGACTTGAACTTGATAATGGATGATAAGACCTAGGACCTAAGTAGTCCTTTGTTTGGTTGCATTAGTTTTTAGCTTTAGAAGAGTTTTACAAAAGCTGTTTCTAAAAAAAAAGAAAAATTGTTCTCTTACATGTAGGAAAGTGTTTGTTCATTGTCAAAAAGGAAACATGAAATTGAACACTGACCTAAGAAACAGATGCTGTAGCTCTCAGTGATATGAAGGTGGTTCTGCTCTGGATGCAGCCATATGAATTACTTTTTACTGTTGCTTATCCTGCCATGCTAGCTTTTCATGTGCAGCATCATAAGGCTGTAGCATCTGGTATTTGCCTCTTGTACAGAGCCAAAGCCAAGAACAAACTGTGGCTTATAGATATGTATCTTTTAACCTTGAACAGGTTCTGTTACCATGAATTGGAAGAGCATAGTCAGAAGATGCATTTCACAGCTAGAAGTTTCTCAGAACACAGTGAAGAGGTTTCACCTGACATCTGTTTTCTGGCTACTGACTGTCACAGATATTGCTGTCACTCGGCTGTTTCCCTCATCTTGCGGGGGATTTCAGTGAGACATTAGAACTGACAGAAGGGATCAGCTGGAGTCTAGCTAAGTTAAGGCAGAATCAGCTGCATCTGTTAGAATACCTTTGGAACAAAGGTCTGATTTCTAGCTTAAACTTCAGCTTAAAAATCTAAATTGCTTGTAGATATAATTGTGAGAAAAATAGCATTTAAATTCAAGGTCAGACTGAAGAGAAAGGAAGTCAGACTTTCAGGGACAAGTTCCTAATGATACTTCTTTGCATACAAGTAACATAAGTGCTAGATAAAGTCCGTTTCTAGAAATTCAAAAGAACATTACAGAACTGGATTGGGATTGTATATTTTGCCTTGAAACAAGCTTCTTTCTAAAAGAAGACGCAGAATTATATCCAAAACACATACTTTTGTTCCAAATGTATTAGTAACCAACTATAAGGCTTTGGTCCAAAGACTAGTCAATGCTCTGGACAGAGTATCAAAAAATCTGTGTAGTATCTGGGAAGAATTAGATAACTCAAAGGTATTCAACAGTTGTAGAATACGGTACCATTAAAATATGAAAAGCATAAAAAGAAAAAATGTCTCCAGAATTACCTCTTTACAAAGGTCAGTACTCTAGCTCCATTTGAGATTCCAAAATCTGGTCCCAGAGTTAGGTACTGATAGCCTTTTTCAAAGAGTATTCCTTTCTTTAAAGCTTGGAAAAAGTTTGTTAAACTGCTTTCCTCAAATACAGAAAACACACAGCCTCAGCCCCCCTCTAAACATGTGAGAATTCATAACTTCATCTTCCCCCTCACTGAACAGCATCTTGGTTAACATCTGACTATAGGCTACAAACACTTTTCTCCCTTTCTCTTACATTCTTTGAATGCTGATTGCACTAGCCTGTTTAAACAAGGAAATGCACTGATTCACACTGCCAAGACCTTGCACTTTTGCACAGTGAAGGAGGCTACTTAGGCATTCAGGAAGCTTTTCTGGTAAAAGCTCAGGAAAAAAAATGCTTATGGGATGAGACAAAGACCTTGAAGGAGTTTCTCAGATTCAGGCAGAATTCAGAAAGCTCAGATTACTTACCTTTATCTGACTTATCTCCCCAGATTTAAAATGGAGTTGTCACTACTTTCTAGCTCATATTACTTTTTCCAAAATATACACATTAAAGTTAATGAGAGGGACCATGAATGCAAAGCAATGGGAGTCATGTGATTTAACTCAGCGAAAGAAGTGTAGATGAGGCGCTTAGGGACATGGTGGTCTTTTCCAACCTTAATGATTCTATGATTCTATGTTTCTATGATTCTAAGTCTCCCATTTGCTTTCTTGCCTTCACACTTCTGCTTCCCTTCCTCACACCTTGTACCAATCATAATGATTCAGTCTGTGTACACCTACTTGATCATCCAGCTACTCAATCAGAGCAATATTTAAAATGGCTGTATTGTCAGCCTGCTTTTTTCTTAGTCTTTATAACCCCAGCAGCAGGTGATGATTTTTTCTGTTCTATTTTTTGACATTCCTGCACAGGTAAATAGTGGTTTCTCTCCTCTTTCCTGCAATTTTACTTGAATCCTTGTTTCTTTTCCCATTCAATTATAATCATTCATTCAATAAAGTGCATTACAACCATCCTCTCTCCTTTAAGTCTAGGATTTCTACACGTAGGAAAAATACCTTGTCTATCAGAGGCTAAAATTACAGCAAATCTATTATCTTTTATGTGCTAGTGTGTATGAGCTTAAAAGGAGGAAAGGCTTTAAAGTGTGTAAGCTAATGAAAATCTAAGCAAAAAGGTATTATAACTCATCAAAATTTTGAGCAACCTTACCTAGGAGCTAACAATAAAATGTCAAGCCACAGGGTAACTCCTTCAAAGTTATAAGCATTTGAAACTAACAGCCAATGAGTGCCTTCTGAACCATAGCTGTCATGACAGAGAAAATACACTGATTGAATGCTATTTCATCTCACAATCAGAAATATGGAGAAATAGCAATGGACTAGTTGCTAAAATAATAAGCTGTAACACCTATAACTGGGAGAAATAATGAAGCAGAACCAAAAAATAAAAAAGAAAGGATGCACTTGTCTGACCCAGAGTTATCACAGCTTCCACTTAAATACCACATCTTAAAAACATAACTTACACTACAAAATACTTGTCTGTTTATGGTACTTTTCAGCTGTCAATTATACCTAAGCAACTGACAGTAAGACTGAATCTATAATGTGTATGTACAATACGTTCAGCAAACTTGTATAGGGTGAAAAAAAAATTCAGAAAACACAAAGAAAATGTTATGTCAGATAGCACCGCTGACCTTTTCCTGTAGCAATATGTTTTAACTTACCATACCTGTAAGTTACTAGTAATGGATGAGAATGGCTGTCTAAGCAAGATGGATCACGGATGGAGTGTTTTTATAACATTGTCAATAAAGTTCAGAGGAGAAGATTTGTATAGAAACAGCAATACTACAGCAATATTATAGTTATAAATACACCTAGAAAATATGTTTTCCTTATGGGACAGGCAAAAATTACATTTTGTCCTATATTAATTTTTTAACTTTTAAATTCCTGTGTTATATCATAGATGACAGTCATCAGGTTCTTTATTTTGGGGAATAGAGATGGTCAGTTTTAAGCAATATCTGTAAATGTGTTTGGCATCCTATTAATAGCCACCGGTGTTACAAAGCAGAAAGAGACTTAAATGACTACAATAGCTGCAAAACTTAGTCTTGAACTTTTAGATTTTTAAATGCAACAACTCAGATTCAAAAGCAAATTTCTCTCCAAATGGATATTTACATTTGAACATGGATTTCCTTCTCCACTGTGAAGATTGCATTGGTAGAAAAATCACAGTATTTTGTGACAAACAACTGTATAACAATCATTTTACTGCATATAAGGGAAGATATATGGAAGGTCTTGACCACTGAAAAAGAAAATATTTATTTAAATAATTTATTGTGTTGGGTTTATGTGGCAAGGTTTTGGTAGCAGGGAGATGGAGGGACTGCAGGGATGGCTTCTGTGAGAAGATACCAGAAGCTGCCCCCACGTTGGACAGACCCAGTTCCAGCAGGCTCCTAGAGGGACCTGCCACTGGCCAAGGCTGAGCCAGTCAGCGGCGGGGGGCGCGCCCGGTAGCGCCTCAGTGACAACATACTTAAGAAAGGGTAAAAAATGCTGTGCAACAGCTGGGAGACGGGAGTTAGGAGATGTGAGAGAAAGAACGCCGCAGACACCAAGGTCAGTGAAGAAGGAGGGGGAGGAGGTGCTCCAGGCACCAGAGCAGAGATTCCCCTGTAGCCCGTGGTGAAGACCATGGAGACACAGGTTGTCCCCCTGCAGGCCATGGAGGACCACGGTGCAGCAGGTATCCACTCTGCAGGCTGTGAGGGACCCGTTGCCAGAGCAGGTGGATATGCCCTGAAGAAAACTGCAGCCTGTGGAGAGTTCATGCAGGAGTAGGCTCCTGGCAGGACCTGTGGCCCCATGGAGAGGAGTCCACACAGGAGCAGGTTTTCTGGCAGAACCTGTTACCCCATGGGGGACCCGCGCTGGACTAATCTGTTCCTGAAAGACTGCACCCCATAGAAAGGACCCATGCTGGAGCAGTTCTTGAAGAACTGCAGCCTGTGGGAAGGACCCACATTGGAGCAGTTCATGAAGGACTGTCTCCCATGGGTGGGAATCCGCACTGGAGCAGAAGAGTGTGAGGAGGAAGGAGTGGCAAAGACAAAGCTTTATGAACTGACCATAAGCCCCATTCCCCATCCCCTTGCGCTGCTCGGGAGGAGGAGGTAGAAGAGTTAGGAGTGAAGTTGAGCCTGGGAAGAAGGGAGGAGCAGGGCGAAGGTGTTTTTAGTTTTGTTTTATTTCTCACTATCCTTCTCTGTTACAATTTATTGGCAATAAATTAAATTAATTTCCCCAAGGTGAGTCTGTTTTGCCCATGACAGTAATTGGTAAGTGATCTCCGTGTCCTTATCTTTACCCACAAGCTTTTCATTGTATTGTCTCCCCCTGTCATGCTGATGGAAGGCAAGTAATAGAGCAGCTTGGTGGGCACCTGGCAGCCAGCCAAGGTCAACCCACCACATTTATCTAGAACAAAATATTTTTTTAAAATTGTACCAATTAAGCTTTCATATGTATATGTATTTCTAGAGTACTTGCTCTCCCATAGCATCTTTTTAAAATGAAGAGAAATATTTTCTCTAAGATCACCTTCATTATTGAGTCACTCAGAACTCACAGATGATAGTGAGTATTAACATCTTTTCATTTCAGTTTCACATTGTTTTTCAGCTCTTCCCCCTCTCAAGCTAATATCATAACTGCTATCATAATGCTACAGTAATGCTTGGTATTTCACTGTATTTTAAGGAAGCAAATTGTGTCAATATCCCCTTCTCATTTCTTCATTCTATGCAATCTATTTTTCCTTTAGAGTTTCATAATGGTGTGTAGAAAAATAGAAATACACAAAATACATAGCTAAAAATGAAATAACTTCATTTTAGGAGAAAAAAGTTGATATTCACCCTTTTTATTCTCCAGTATAACTATTAACTGTTGTATTCTTTACAGATGAATTTTTTTGTTGTTGTTATTGATAACTTCAGCATTTCCAAATTGTCAGTTTTCCCTCTCTTTGCCAAATTTCTGGGAGATTTAAATAATTGTCTGATCCAGGAATCAATTCTATTTTAATTCAAATAGAATGTTAACCCTTATTCCTCTATTGTAAATACACATTCCAGTTGCCATGAAGACCTGAAGTTCCTGGTATCTAAAAAAGTCCTGTCAAGACCATGAAAAGTAAATTTTCTTCCAAATAATCCAGACTTAGCTGCAAGGGCTAAATGCACAACTCATACCAGATAGTTTGTGATAGCTCATTAGCTTATGAAATACTAAAAGTATAAAGTAAATTGTTAAATTTCTTAGAATAAATTGTTGGTCCCTTTACGCCATCATTTTAATGCCAGCCACAATTTTGAAGTCTATGTCATCAGCAACCTGGAAAAGAGGCATCAGATAAAGAAAATTTTGCAAAGAATTTGCAGACCAGTTGGAGTAGGTAGCTTGATTAACGGACCCTCAAACTCAGGAAGAACAAAACCCTGTTTTTCCATACTTAAATTATGATAATGTAAGCATACTTTGGTGACAACTAAAGATTGAGAAACAATGCAATCGTTACTCATCAAAAGAAAAAAGATAGACAAATATAAAAATTTTCAAAACAAACATACTTTTGTGAACATTATTTACAATACAGATAAATGTAACAAACTCCAGAACTGAGAATGTGAGGGGAAAACAGAATCCTTTCAACTCAGCTGGAATTACTCATAAGTCATCATGTTCTTCTTTTATAAGACCTTATTTTGTAAAAGCAGCATTTCAAAGACTGATTTTGTCTTATTTTCATGCCAAGCAATTGCTTTCCAAGAAGAAGATGGGGTATTTCCAAGGTTTTTCTGTCAATTGCTTTTTGCTGAAAATCCAGGATTTTTAGCAGTTGTTGCTCTTCACACCCTCTCCAACATCATTCACAGTAAGTTTGCCTCATGGAAAAAAGTCTGTTTCATCAGAAACATGAACAGAAATAAAGAAAACGAACGAAAAACACAAACAAAGAAAATGCATGAAATAAAACATTCTGCTATCATGTACAGCTGCTTCAGTCCTCTTTTTTCTCCCTATGAGTTTATGTCATCCAGGTTGTATTTTCCAATCTGTGTGAAAACAGTAGGATTTACAGTGCACAAATGCTCAGCAACAGAAAGGAACAGTTTATCACAACAGATTTAACTCCATAAGGCCAGCTGCTTATGGGGAAGTTGGACACAAGATGAACCCTGCAAGTAACTAGAAAAGTATTTCTAATCATAATATATAGTTCTGAACAGAAACATTTTTTGGAGTAAAAAATCTTAAATGGCTTCTGAAGAGCCATATTTTCTCATTTTTTTCCTATTTAATGAGCCCCGCTTTATGTCCAAGAGTAAAGCTAGGTTTGTCCCATTTTGCAAGGGCTGGTATACACAGAGATTTATCATGGAAATTGCCATGGAACAAAATCCTTATAGGCACCTTGATTATAGGAGTGTAACATATATGCTATCCTAATTCAACCTGCAGTCATTTTTGTTATGACCCTATTGGCTCTGTCAGCAGTGAGGAAAAAAATTTTGTCTTCAGTAATGCCTTCTCAAACACAATGTAATCTCTGATTTTGATAAACATAATAAATTCAAACTTCATTATGATGTCACTGAGCTATTAAAAAAGGGCAAAGGATGTAACTTTCTTATTCTTAGACAGAACTTAACAGTCACTTTATATGACTAAAATAAATTTTTACTGTTCTTAATCCTTAAAAGCAGCCTGTTATTATAAACACAAACATACACACAAAGAGAATAATCAGGTACAGTTATAACATATGAGATTGCTGGTTGAAGTGTACTTAAGTTTTTCTGGAAGAGAATCAATCATATCCTAAGAACAAAGCCTGTTTTTACAGCCCAACCGTGTATCTTTTGACCAAATCTTTTTTGGAGGGGGTGTGATTTCTGAGGAACAAGCTCAAAGTGATTGTAAAGTGTTTTCAGAATAACAGGATTGGAACCATTCAGAGTAACTATTTGGAACCATTCCTCAATAAGTTACTAGAACTACGGTGAGGAACAACAGTTTTCAGTGGCAAATAGTAAGAAGTTTATTCTTCTTTTTCAGTTTAAAGCTAAATTTATATATTATAAATGAATCAATGGGAATATACTACAGCATTTGTTTCTCTTTTGACAGTGATACATGCCAGTTCGCAGCTATTTGAAATATTCTTTTCTCAACACTAGTATCAGTTTAAAATTTTAATTTAGGAATGCTATTTCTTTATCCTAGTGCTGTTAAATATAAGCAGTTTTAATTTTTAACTGTCACTTATCCCATGTTAATTAAACATAAAATAATCAGACCTATTGAAGGACAAAATCTTCAAATGAGAGCTTTCTCATAGAGAGCTCATGAGATTCCCTTAAAACATTCCTCTCACTAATATGAATATATTCAGTGCTGCTTTCATGTTTCAAGGCAAAGTAATGTATTACTTTAACGAATCAGTTCTTAATTTATTTTCCATACACAACTGAAAAACAAGGTTTGCAACACTTGGTGTGGAGCTGTGCTCTGTGATGAGGTGGAAGAGGTGTTAATTGATTCAGATTGACACAAAAGCTGAAGTGATTCAGATATGTCACTTTGGATAGTCCCTGAGGCATCAAAAATAAGGAGGAAGAGTTTCCTTCAATCAGTTGCTGTAGCCCTGTGAGTGGGAATGTCTCATGCACGTACCTGCACTTTCAGAACAGTGAAATGTATGTCAGAAATACCAAACTAATTTTAGATGTAATTAAGAATGGATAAATGAGGTTTCCTGAGTGCAATCATAGAAGCTGACAACACTAGTTTTTGCAATCTACCACCACCCTGTACCCTTCCGCCCCCCTCACCTCCCCTCAGATATTGTTGCCTCTTTAGGACTACACCTCCATTATCAAGTAATTCCGTATAAACGGAGCAGATTGGTAGATCAAAGCAGTAGATACTGAGGCTTCTCATACTTCCATTAAATGAGCCTCAGGAAACATTAGGTCTAGTCCCCTGACAAAACATCCCCATTTTTCACATGTTTAATGCTGTCTAAAAAAAACACATTGCCAAGAAGCATCACACTTTCCTTTCACCTCTTTTCCTGGTTGAAGGAAGTTATTGCCATTGCTATCATTGCTCTTGTAAAAATCTCACATACAAAATGCTTCTACTCCTGTTTGTGCTATTTTCTAGATGAAACCATTGTGACAGCTGCCCCGTCCTCACAGGGATGATTTCCTCAGTTTCCAGAGAAAGATCACATTGTAGCCAAGCATTTAGGTTTCACCTGTAGTTTCCATGGCTTGAGGAAATGACAGTATCTGTGTTCTCAGCCTCCTATAATCCCTTTTTGCACACAGAATTCTTCACAAACAAAAGATTTCAATAAGTTAAACCAGAAGCTAAGTATTCCTTGTTTTCACAAGAGCTTTGAAAAGCTGCACTACATGCCTTATGCTAAAACACTTAACTACTAGTTACACAGCCTTAATTCCATCCCCTGTACTTATACATTTCTTTCCCTTCCCTCTTTCCTTTGATTGACTCAGAACTTACATCAGACAAATTTAGCTCCTGTGCTACTGATCGCCCTCTATATACCCTTGGTTCTTCCCAGACATCTGCTTTCGAGGTAGGTTGTAAGCATATACAAATGCTTACAAGCATACAAACAAATACAACACCTTGACTACTTACTGGTTCCTAGGATTTTCTAAGTATGTATGGCAACATGAGGAGTCCACTAAAATGAATGTTTTCATTCCAGATTTTTTCTCCTTTTGCAAGCAGTATCATGTAAGCATTTGTACTTTATAATCAGACAAGAATCAGGATATACAGTACTGATAATGACTTAATAATTTCTAAATGAGATGGAAAGGGTCTGGGCAATGTGACAGATTGTTTGACTGGTTTGATCTCAGTTTGCCTGTTATATCCTGTTAGAAAAGTGAATGGGTTAGACTGACCCTTAGAAGAGAGATTGCTTTCCTGGTAAACAGCTGAGTCTGGGGGAGAAGTTTCCGGAGTGCAATTGTGCAAAAGGAACATTGAGAGAGCCAAAGCTGGGAGCTTGCAACACAAGTAGAGAGAGTGTGGTGGGGAACAGGGAACAGCCACAGACAGACCTCTGAGGGGATAGACAGAAGTCTTCATTGGGATGAGGAGCAATTGGATAAAGTTTCTTGTATCTCAAAAAAGGCAGTAAGAAACCTAGCCTGGAGTCAAAGACTGTTCTGATTTGATTAGTAAAATATTAAGTATGGTAATTTCTATTTTAATACAACCTCAACTTTTAAATATAGATTATATGTATTTCATGCCTTCTTTTGGGAGGTAGCAATAAGGAAAAGTTCTCAACAGATTCACTGCAAAGAAGGTTCTGTCATTGTAGCATCCATTAAGTATCATAATAAAGTGAGTACCTAATATGAAACAAAGATACTTTATGTCTTTGTTATATAATTTCCAGCAGAATTTTCCATTTTAGGATCTCTGAACATACAAGATAGCCAGGTATCAAGGGAAATTAAGTTAATTTATTACCAATCAAATCAGAGTAGTGTAATGAGAAATAAAACCTAAATCTTAAAACACCTTCCCGCCATCCCTCCCTTCTTCCCGGGCTCAACTTTACTCTCGATTTTCTCTACGTCCTCCCCGCCCTGAGTGGCGCAGGGGCATGGGGAATGGGGTTGTGGTTAGTTCACCACACTTTGTCTCTGCCGCTCCTTCCTCCTCGAGGGGAGGACCCCTCACACTGTTCCCCAGCTCCAGCGTGGGGTCCCTCCCATGGGAGACAGTCCTCCATGAACTTCTCCAACATAAGTCCTTCCCACAGGCTGCAGTTCTTCATGAACTGCTCCAATGTGGGTCCATTCTATGGGGTGCAGTCCTTCAGGAACAGACTGCTCCAACGTGGGTCCCCCATGGGGTCACAAGTCCTGCCAGCAAACCTGCTCCAGTGTGGGCTCCTCTCTCCATGGGTTCACAGGTCCTGCTAGGAGCCTGCTCCAGCATAGGCTCTCCACAGGGTCACAGCCTCCTTTGTGTGCATCCACCTGCTCTGG
>NW_009191911.1:11267-14495 GCF_000690835.1 Fulmarus glacialis
GGGCCTGCAGGGGACAGCCTGCCTCACCATGGTCTTCAGGGGAATCTCTGCTCCGGCACCTAGAACACCTTCTTCCCCTCCTTCTTCACTGACCTTGGTGTCTGCAGAGTTGTTTCTCTGACATATTCTCACTCCTCTCTTCTGGCTGCAATTGCTGGGGTTTTTTTTCACCTTCTTAAATATGTTATCCCAGAGGCGCTACCACCATCGCTGATGGGCCCAGCCTTCGCCAGCAGTGGGTCCATCTTGGAGCCGGCTGGCATTAGCTCTATCGGACACAGGGGAAGCTTCTAGCAGCTTCTCACAGAAGCCATGCCTGTAGCCCCCCCACTACCAAAAGCTTGCCACACAAACTCTATACACCCCTTTACAAAGCAGCGCTGGATATGCAGAAACATATAGCACAGACTAAAGAAATTAGTACCACAAATTTGGATGTATTTATGTGTAATTTATTTCCATTACACATATATGTCAGCTTTCTAACAAAGCTGATCACAAACAATCAGTTGGGTAATTTTTGTCTCAGATATCCATGTCTGAAAATGAATGTAGAATTTTATAGAGCAAATATAATTAAAAAAAAAATTCTAAAAGAAACAAAAGGCTTTTTTTTTTTTTTTAATAATACATTTCTGTCCTCACAACTGATGTCAGAACAGGTCTCTGCATGGCAGAATATTTGTTCACATGCCTTATGAAAAAGAACTTGGAAAACAGTATGGATTGTCCTAGTTGGTGACATCCTCTTTAAAAAACAGAAGTTTATTTAATGGTTTTGGTACTTCATAGAAAGAGAATACAATCATAACAGTAAAAATAACTGGAATAAAAAAGAAAAGCATTGTAAAAATGTCAAGTTTGAATGGATGCAGGACATTTAAGAAATATCATTTCTAATATTTTCATTGTCAAGTAATAAAACATAATATAAATGTTACTAGGTCACAAATGGTTACCCAGTACTCTTCCTGAGTCACTTTGGACTGTGAAGACTGATCTACTCATAAACTAAACTTCAATAAGCTTGGAAATTCAGTAGTGAGTAGTTCTTTTAGTAGGTAAGACTAAGGAAAAAGGAAATTTGGGAAAACCTGTCAATTGTTCAAAGAAATAATACTGAGAGCATAAGTATAAAATCAGAAAAATATAGAAAGTTTAGTAGGAGATCACCTTGGTTAAATTACGAGCTCTTCAGTGGCCTCAAATATAAGAAAGAAGCATTTAGAAAGTAAAAATTAGGACAGATTACTGAGGACAAAAATAAAACTTAGGTGAGAAAAAAAAAAATTTGAAAGGTCAAGACACAAATGAGATGTAATTAGCAAAAGGCATAAGAATGAGAAGAGATCAGTTTCTAAGTATAAGACGACCAAATAAAGCATTGTTCTGCTACTAATCAAGAAGGAAAGCTATGCACAGATAACACAGAGAAAGCTGAAGCTTTTAATAGCTTTTTTTTTTCATCAATCTGCAGTAAAAACATCCATTAAGAAGAAGTGCCTAACATAATTAATATCAGCGACAAAAGGGGAAGATCTCAACATGGAATAGGAAAGACATGAGTTGCGGAGCACTTAAATCAATATGATCTGATGAACTTCATCCTAAGATACTGGCTGATGCAATCAAAAAACTCTTAGTGGTTATCTTTAAGAACTCTTGGAAGATAGCTACGGTACCAAATGATTTGAAAAAACACCCTGTACATAAAAGAAGAAAGATGAAGAAGCTGGAGAATTATACAGCGGTTAGTCTGACTTCATTCCTCACAATAAAAAAGATTTTTTAATAGCAAAAAAAAAAAACCCAAACTACTTGTAAACAGTGTCAAGACAACAAGGAGATGAATGAGAGTTTATGTAGGTTTGTCAAGAACAAATCCTATCAGACCAGTCTGTTTTCCTTTTCTGACAGGGTAACAGGCCTTCGAATAGGAGAGCATTAATAGATGTCACATGTAAGCTAGGCAGCAAGGATGAAGCAGTGCTATACAGGCCAAATCTGGAGCTTACAGTGCTACATTACATATAAAAGCTTGAAAAATGGGAATTAATGTGTATATGATTTAGTTGTTACACAGATGACAGCTAAATATCAGGTACATGTATTACTTAAGAAGAGCTATTTTATTTATCTGGTGAAATCCTTACATCCATGTGATGAAGTGCGTAACAAAATCAAGCAGCCGAGTATGGGCAAGAAACAAAATTGGATATTGAAGACACAAAAATTTGTCCATATCATATAGGATAGTCAGAGGTTAAAGGAGGACTGTATTACCTGATATTAATAATGATTGCCTGCATGTTGGTGGGTGAATATAGGTTTGAGCAAACTGAGAAATCCACGTCAGACGTAAGTGAAACAACAATAGCCAGGAGAAGGACATATGACACAATGTGATAGGAATAACCAAATACTTGAAAAGGAGAATTAGATGTGGCTAGGCAAACGGTTCCCTGAAAGGAATATATTTGGAACAGATTTTGAAGCAGACAGCTGAGGCTAGCATCTGAGCAATAACACCCTGGATGGCTGAAAATGATAAGATCCTATAACTCAAGTGCAGGAGTTTCCAAAGTGCGTGAGTAGCCCAGATGTCACTGGCACTGACTGGTCAGTGACATTTAGTAGCCTCAAATTCAGAAAAGAACAGGCAACTTATGACATCATGGTGGCTTTAGATGCTACTTTATATGGCATCCCCATGAGCAAACCACAGAAAAAGAAAAAAGACAAAACCACTGTAATATGCAAACCTGACTAGTTAATTTTCCTGGAGTAGAGCTGGTCCATTGGCAAAAAGGAGTTTGCCTTGACTCTGATTCACTTCTGGGTTATCATTATTTACCTGGATGCTGGAATAAATAGAAATATAGAAATAGGAATAGATTAAATGGTGGAAGTACAAAATATTACACTGAACAGATAAAACCAGCTGTACTGATATAGGATATAAAATAATCTAGAACTTCATATTCTCCTAGAAACGATCTGGGTTTTTTGGCAGATGACTAGCTGTCAATGTACTGACATTATGCTTTTACAGTAAAGACAAACATCTCACAAAAATTTATGAACGGACTTATGGACTACTGATCACATTATTTGTATCTGTGTAATAATTCGGATGTTTACACATCCTCCTACTTTATGCACATTGGTAAGGTCCCAGCTGGAATAGTGTATGCAGTTTTACATAGAATTGTAGAATCATAGAATCAT
>NW_009191912.1:0-9535 GCF_000690835.1 Fulmarus glacialis
GGTCTCTTCTCCCAAGTAACTAGCGATAGGATGAGAGGAAATGGCCTCAAGTTGTGCCAAGGGAAGTTTAGATTGGCTATTAGGGAAAATTGCTTTACTGAAAGAGTGGTCAAACATTGGAACAGGCTGCCCGGGGAAGTGGCTGAGTCACCATCCCTGGAAGTATTTAAAAGACGTGTAGATGTGGCTCTTAGGGACATGGTTTAGTGGGCATGGTGGTGTTGGGTTGACGGTTGGACTTGATGATCTTGGAGGTCTTTTCCAACCTTAATGATTCTATGATTCTATGATTAAAATAACCTTCACAGAAGAGGATATATGTGATCAGCTAAAATGTACTTTTGTGCAGAGTAATGCAACCAGGTCTGTCAAATGCATATTTCATTAGAGTGAAGATGCTTACGGTTAAATGGAAAACTGCTGTGCCGCAAACATTTTTCTTGAGCACTAAATGCATTAATTTTCTAAAACAATCAGTACACTGGGTACTTAAGAAAAGGTACGTTTATAATCTCTGATCAGCAAAACTGCTCTTAAGGGCTTTTTGTACTACCATATTCACTGTTCATAAAAATACCGACATACAAGAGAGAATGCAGATCTGAGGGAAGGCTTGCAGCACAAAACCCTCTGAACACAGCATCTAAAGGGACCATAAGCATGCAACAACATGTTTAGTTAGTACTAGTTTCCATCAAACCCAAGTCTGGAGCACCCATTCCTGTGTTATGTGCACGTAACAACCTTTTTCAGCCAGTATCATGATTGTAATGCCTTGAACTCCAGGAAAGGAGGCGGTAACACAGCTTGTTCGGGCATTCAGTGATTTCATTAACCACTCCCCTAAAACTGTTCTCAGGGCAGGCACAAGATACAAACCTGCAAGAAACAGGAGTATGGGTAGTAACTCACGCATGAAGGAATGAGCACCAAATTCTTAATTTCTTTCCACTCAAGTCAAGGAACTTGTTCCTTCTCCTCCCAGCACCTTTACACTGATTTTAATGTACTGCCTCCAAGCACAGAAGGAATGCCCGCTTACCCAGACACCTGCACATTTCTACAGTTTTGTATCATCAGTGCTGCACCAGCGCGTGCTGTACACATTGCACCCAGTTCTTCTGTACGGTGCAGCTATAAAGCACTAAGTGCAATCCTACTCCTTTGTTATACAGGGTAACTAAAAGGAGAATTAATCCCAGTTAAAGGTGAGTGACATTTATGCATTAAGGAAAATGGAAAGCCAGCTTTCCTGTATGAACTGTGCTTTGAATACGCAAATATGCTTCTAAGGATTTGAATCAGCACTAATAGAGTTTGTTGATACTAGTGAATTCTGCAGAGTCTTCAACTTTTGCTAAAGGACTTTTTCTTCCCCTTTTTAAAAATGCAAGGCACTATAAACATGGTAAAACAAGCAGAGCATATAAGACAAAGGAAAGTGCAAATATGGACAAAGCTCAGCAAAACGACACAAACCTAATAGGAAAAAATAAAAAAAGAACTTATGCTAGATCTTACTGTGGTAAGTGTCGAAAGTCTTCTGAATACTGTTCGTATTTGTAGTTCACAACATGCCACTGGGAACTGTAGTATTTACAAGCCTAAAGAGAAAAAACACAAACAACAACAATAGAATTACTACAACTATTTAGATTCAAGAAGGCTAGAGAACTAAGAAAGATCTGAGGGAGTCCTTTGTGCTAGAGAACATATTCTTCTCTTTTATAGCTGGGTGCACAGTTCTTAAAGGCAAGTCAGAGTCTCATGTTTCCACATTTTAAAGCACAATTTCTCTTTTAAATCAAATGCACTGAATCATACAAGATGGAGGAAGGCGCTGATAGCAATTTAACATGCTTTACTGATTCTCATCTACTCTTAGATGAAGCATCATTAAATTATATCACTATTACCTCAAAAGACACTACCTAGTTTAGGCCGGACTTTCTCCATGGACGTTAATTATAAATTTTTTGTTTGCATCCTGTTTCATTACCTAAGCCTTCCATTGTAAATACATTTGCCCTACTCCTTTTATTCCCCCTTGTTGCAGCACAAGCCCTCTACTTCTTGTTCTGCCCATAAGGATTGATCTTTAACCTCTTAACAACATTCAGGAACATATTAATAGGACTACCATTTCTCACCAGAGTCTCATTTTCCCTTCCACACTGAATTTGCTCAGTCATCTCATCATGTCCTTGCAGTTTTTATTTTCTAAAACACTTCTTGCTGGTTTTACATTCATCTTTTGAAATTGTTCTTAGTATATTAACCTCCCTTAAATAAGAGAGCCAGACCTGAACAAAGACTATACCGAAGGGCTTTACTATGCTGTCAAATAGACCAGAATAACGGTGCGATTTACTCGATGCAGATCAATGCAATTAAACATAACATGACATTTTTAAAGGCAACAAGATGCATGAAATATGAACAGTTATTGATAAGGTACACATCTACAACAAGAAAAATGACGTCAGAATTTCCAGTGATTCTTGCTACAGGGTGTAAAATGCAAACTGATACTTGTACAGTATGCTGAAGAATTTACCCCAGTTTGCATTACTTTCTCCCCACACTCCACGTGAACATTTGCACCAGCCCATGTGACATGGACAGGAAGAAGAGAGGGATCAAGCCTAAAACCTAACAGTAGAAGCTGCTGCCCAAGACCATAGGGAAAAGGAGGCACGTCAGGAAGGAAAATGGTGGAGAACCACAGTAGAGAAAGAAGCAGCAACACCGAAAGGAATCCGAGGTGGGAACAGGAAAGACAGTCTCACAGAAAAGCATGGGAAGGATAAGACTCTAGGAGACAAAGAGAACGGAATAAAGGATAGATCAAAGATATTTAAATACCAAAAGCTACGCAAAGGAAGTGGAAGAAAAGGCAACTAAGGGACAGGATAAATTAGTACTCCTCCGACCAGGAGTATTCCCTCTCCTCCCTGCCAGCCTCTTCTAAAGCTCTTATGGGAGTCATTGCTTGCACAGTGGTCTCTGCCTCAGAGGGACAGAGAGGGGATTGATTATCAGGCTGCTGGAGCAAAAACTGAGACGGACTGAAAACTTAAAGGCGATGCTTTCTAAATTACTCAGTACTGGCTTAACAAATCTCCTTTTTAAATCTTGTGTAAAACATGCAGAGTATGTAGCCACAAATTAATTTAGGAAGTCATCTTGGGTGTGGTCACAGTCTTCTGTGTCAACTTTATTTGTTTTAGAGTATGGAAAAGGCGGCAAAGAAGTGGATGCACATTTATAGGCAGTTCTCTCCGACCCTGACACTGAACTGAGCAGTTCAGCACAACCAAAGGCAGTCTGCAGTAAACACACTCCATGTGGATCTAGCATCTACTTTCTGGTCTGACATAAACCCTCATTATCTTACAGGATGCAGGATAAACTGTGACCATTAGACAATATAAAATAATCACATATTCTCTGAGAATGAACTAAACTAGAGCATTATAACTGAGTAACTCTGCACCTTGCAGGGTCAGGTCCAAAGCCTACCCCTGACAACCATGTTCCTACTCCACTCCAATGTTGTTTGCGCTTTGCCTTTGAATAGAGAAAAAAACCCACCTTTCTGTTTTGTGAATCTTCATAAAAAAACTTGGTCACTCTTGTATTTGCGTGATCTAAGTTTTAGTTAAAACTACTTGATAGTCACCTCAGCTATAAGAATACTCTTACAAGAGCAACATATACTCTGTTCTACACGAGCCAATGAAAAGTTCATTCATTGAACGTTATGAGGATGAGCACAGACCCTCCCATTCACACTTCACTTGCTTTCTACTTGGCAAGTGTAAACCAACTGAACCTTCTACAGAAAGGACCACTTTTTCCCTGTGGTACCTTCATTACTAAGTATTCTACTTAACAGATGCAATTAAAGCCCACAGAGAATTCTCAACGCAGGCATTTGTTGCAAACATTATAGGCTGATGTGTTCAAAAAAACAGTTGTGAATAACATATAGAGCAGGCCACAGTATTTTAGCCTGTAACTATAAAGGTTTATTGTGCTCCTCCAAGAAAAAGCTAATCAAAATAAAAATCAAAGGGGACAAGCAGCACATTCAAGTATCATTCAGTAAATTCACAAAAGGCAAGTTAATTCAGTGCAACAGCTAATGCTGTTCTTGAACTAGCTTGTTGCGGCTATCCATTGTAAACCAGATCTAGTTTAAAAAAAAGTTACGGCATTTTCTCTTCTGAATATCCCAACTAAAAATCAAACACTTCTGATGACTGTACTGACTTCTAATGATTTTTTTTTCTTTTTTTAATTGGAAATTATTATTGGAAATTTAATTTTAGCAGTGAAGAAATATACCTGCAAACCTGATTTGAGGAGCAAGAAAAATCTTTCTAGAGGCAGAGATTTCATCAAGAGGCCAGAGCTGGATACTACTGCTGCTGGCAAAGAGCAGAAGCACCAGTGCAGGGACTGTTCAGCTCAAGTGGACTGTGGGGGAGGAAAAATATAGACGGAGAAATGGAAGCTTTGGGACGTGGGAGGGTTGGCACACATTTGCATGAACTTTCCTAATGCATTGTTGACCAGGCAGGCTGCACAGCCCATTCCCAAGAGCCCTATCAAATTCAGGTCATTTCTTTTATTTTTTCTTGTTGCCCAGCTGGCCTAATTTTTCCTTAGAGAGACAGACAATCCTGTAAGCTTTTTCCACCTGTAACTTCTTAGCTCTGCTTCTGGCAATGACAGCACGATGGCTACCAGAGTGCAAGAGGCACTTAAAAAAGATTTACCCTGCAATGCAAATGAACCTTTTGGAGAAAAAAAAAAAAAAGGGAATGGGAAGTGAGAGAAACTCGATGAAGCAAACACCTTGAAACACCTGAAAGCAACTCCCCTGCTTATATTCTCTCTAAGATAGCACTAGGTATGTGGTCTTCGGAAATACAGATGCACGTATGATGAAAGTCATTCGTGGAACAACTGGACTTCTTGCAGAGAAACTGCATGCACAGAGCAATCCTGCCACCTCACTCACCCTTGAGGAGCAACTATTTCTGAAGTGGAAAGCAGGAGATGTTGAACAGGGAAGGCCAAGCCCATACAAGAGCTTAGAAGCAGAAAACAAAAACCTTCCAGAGCTGGATGTGGCCACAGTGCTAAAGGGGAAGTTGCAGAGATGGCTCTGTGCTCTGCCCCGTGACCGGGGACATGCATGGCACCGCTTGTAGCGCCTTCCCAACCACTTCTCCCTCCTGTGACCTCTGCTGCAACAACCAAAGGCAGCGTGCGGAGATTTGGGAAGGTGAAAGGCAGGGTGATCACCCTGGCTTGAAATTCAGCCCTCCACCCCAGGCCTACCCCTGCTCCCTTACACCCACAACAAGCACAGCCACGTCACGACTAGCTGCTAGCAACCTGGACCTTCATTTTGGGGCTCTCAAAGCTGTTTCCAAATGAACACAGTTCACACATATAGTAAAGTCCAGTGTCACAGCAGTGTAACAAACCAAAACATTAAAACACACTATTATTTTAAAGTATTAAACATTTTTTAAAAGTATTTACCTCTTGTGCTATCAAAAGACCCACTGTCCTTTAATAACATATGTCATTGTCCTGACATTACAGTTCTTTAAAGTACTGAAAGCACTTAGATTTTGAAGTTGGGGAAATCTACACTGTGATGAGCAATAATAAAACTTTCTTCGTGACATTTATCAACAGGAGTTCCCGTTTTAATTTGACTTCGAAATATGTAAGAGCAATGCAGATTAGCCTGTAAATAAAAAAGCCTCAGAAATCAACTGTATGGATACACAACCACTTTCAGTAGTTATACAGAAGGCTGTGGCTCTTTTAACATTGTAATTAATAAAACTCACATTTAATAATTACTTACAGATCCTGTAGACACAACCTGCAAAATCTCAAATAAAAAGTCCCCAGATGAATGGCGAGGGCTCTAAAAACTTACTACAAGTGACAACTCCAACTTTTGTATCTAGAAAATCTACACAGGAAAGTTAAGAGGCGTCCACATGAATACTGTACTATAGCAGACAAAATAAACTACATCATCAATCAAATGAAATTTCAGTATTCTTACACTGTTATTTCATTTTGATGTAGTGCTTTTCAGCCAGCATGGTCCCTACTTGCTCTAAGGATAAAGTGTGAGGACTACAATTACACCCACAAATGAAAAGGAGCCAACGTTGGGGTGCAGGAAATCTCCATCTCAACAGCTGTCCTCAGCAAGCTCATTTCTTCACTGTCCTCATCTTTAAGAGTCATTTCCATAAGTTAAAACACCACAATTTGACATCAAATACAGAGTCACTAAACAGGTTTAAGTAATACTGCACGTGCAGAATGCCATTAGTATACGTCTCTTTTCTTGGAACCTAATTTAGTTACTCAAGCTCCTCCTGCCTAAGAAAAGTTAAGTGGAAAAATCCACAAGAAAAATATCCTAAGACGACTGCAGGTATAGGAATGATCGATTCACAAAGTATTACCTTTAGAATATACCTAATAATTAGGTATAAATTAATAAAGGGACTCAGATATTAATCAATCACAAAATGTAAAATATTTATTCTCTTTGCATCCTACAGAAAATACTTAGTTATCAAAGGACTACTTACTTATTCAAGTCACCTTAATTTTATTTTTTTAAATTTTCATTTTCCAGTTTCAGCAGAAAGGAGAAGGTTAGACATCGTATTTAAAGCAAATTCTTCTGCCTCACCCATTACCATAATATCTGAACATCACGAACAGTGAAAGTTTTTGATTACTGAAGAATCTAAAAGCAGTATTAAGAGAACTGAATTAGACAACTAGAGGCACAAACCTTCCACTACAGATGGACAGCATCAAATGTTATCCATACTGAAAGCTTTCCTCGGCAACATCAGCCTCATCTTTCTTCATCTAGCTTGTCAGCTCTTTTGCATCCATAAATCGATATTGCACAGGCAATCAAGCCATCCTGGCGTGCCTGTAAGTACTGTTTACGATCACTTGAGCAAAGGGAATCTGACCAAATCCCCAAGCTGTCATATGTATGGATTTTGGTAAGGGCTGGGAAAAAAAAAACCTGATCCTTGAAGGACTCTAGCAATGAAAGAGCTAGAGGTGGAAGTAAAGCCTTCCTGCTGTCACAAGTAGGAAACAAACGCCCAGGAAGAGACAGATAGGGTTTTAAGGCACTACCACAGACTTCTGACAACTCTTTTAAATGACCTAGCAGTACCTTATAGACAAGACCATCTGAACACCACCAAATGTCCAGAAGGATGAGACAGGAGATCATGGATCTGAGCTCTTGAAATAGATTCAGTACCATGTCCTCACACTGCCGTATGAGAAAAACTAGTTTCACCTTCAACAGCAGACCCTTCATTCATAGTTAACTGACTTGCTCCGTGTCTTCATGTCGCAACTTGCTAAACTACTGAGATAGTGTAATATACGCTAACAGTCTGAGATAGCCATTTCCACTTATGGGGAACACCAAAATGGCCTCAGCGAGATGAATGTACATTGCCTTTGTATAGCTTCCCCAACAGTCCTATCAGGAATCAGACATTTGATCCTGGGTTGTAACAAGTCCAGCTGACCAACAGCTAGTCAAGTATGTACAAGATGGATGCCTTCACTGTTCATGATATAGTATGTCTGAAGTAAGAGAAGACTCCTTCACTAAGTGTCGGCTTTTTCACAGCTCCAAAAAAGAAGTGAAGGTCACAAACTCAACTCCTGCACATCTATCCAGAAGTGCTGAACACCAGCCTGGAACACAACAGACTGCTGCTGGGGCAGTACAGATTTGTGCAATTGCTGCAGTGGACTACAATCACAGATCTTCACGGCACCCCATGCTCAGTTTTACTTAATTTTGGACTAGAAACCACCCTCTTCCTGGAGCTTAATTTATTTTATATATAGCTTTTGGCTTTGTCGCGAAGTGGAACATATGCATTACTACTTTAAAAGAGGGTCTTATCCTGCTACTATTCCATGCACAGGCTTAGTTCTGTAGTACTGTTTTTTCCCCACTGCTTTGTTCCTCTCTCCCCCTTCCCTTGGCTCACTGGTATTGCAGAGAAAGCTAATAGATGTGCTCAATATATATTTTACCAGGTTGTCATTAGCATCCCCTTGGAGTACTCAGCTGTAATGATTCCCAGACACTGTGTACTACGTTCCATTTTTAGACCCACCACTTTCTCTGTAAAGCCATGAGCACAGTGCTGGCCTTGCAACTTGTAGAACCTTAAAATAAAAAGCAGACCCCAAAGTGCTGAAAGGGCAGCGAGGCTTCTGAGAAGATAGATAATTCCACAAACTATGTTATTGTTTAACCCTACTGTCAGATTAAGGAAGATGGCAAAGTTCAGGCAATTGGAGCTGGCAGAAAGTTGTTATTCCTCTTTCTAGACCCGCTGGAGAGAAATAGGGCCAGGCTGTAAAATGTCATGTTGCATACAATTCAACAGCTACATTTCTGCCTAATCTTGGATTTTACTTTTTCTAATCCCTGCGTTTGTCTGCAACTGACTTTTCCTCCACAAATTCTCTTGCAGTTATAGTGCATATGAAATGGCCCATACTCATTCAAACCAGGAAGCCAGGTGTGAAAAATCCCAAACTGTGAAAAAAAGGCAGAGAACACACACACATTACGGGCTAATTATAAGTGCTTGGAATTATATCCCTTATAGAAACTGGCTGAAAATTTGGTTTCATAAATCTGTTTTGTTAATGCAAATGATGAGCTATACTTTACATCTCTAGTGAAAGATGAGGAAGGTTCAAGGAGCCATCTAAAGTAAATTCCTTTGAACAGTGCAGTCAGCACCTCCAACGTCCTTCAAAGTGATAAAATCAGTGACAAACCAAAATATCCCTGCGGTAGCACGAAGAGCCATCTTCTCCCTACAATCTGAGATCAGGTGTGGAAACAATAAACTATAGATTTTTTTAAAGGTAGAGCAATTAATCACTCCTGGTGGGGCTCTAACTGCCGTGAAAGAACTTTACTCAACCTTCTACTATGAAGGTAGAACAGACTCTAAATACTGACAATAAATATAAACGCCTACACATCCTTCACAGTGCAACTACTCCTCACATGGCTATAATATACACCTCCGAATAAGATATACCTTGTAATAACTCTAACAGCCTAAACCAGTGTCAAATAGTTATCTTTTTTGGAAAGATATCAGTATCTCCAAAGTGCAAAGCACATTCAGATCACCAATGATTAGCACTCGTGTAAAAATACCAACATCAGTGGTACTACCAGTGGACTAGTAGTGACAGGGAATGCAGCTGAAAAACAGTAGAATGAGAGGCTGATTCAGTGCATTTGCAATTTTTCTAGATACAAACATCTCAGAATAGGCACCTGCAGGTATGCTGTTAACCCTCCCCCTCCTTCTGGCCTCCAAAATCCAAACCTGATTCAAATCACCTAAACAATATTAAAAGAATATACTGCTTGAGGGACAGGCTGCCATCCAGAGGGACC
>NW_009191913.1:0-920 GCF_000690835.1 Fulmarus glacialis
AGATAGTTTAATAGAACAGAAAAGAGAAATTAATAATAATAATAATAGAATACACAACATGATTGATGCACAATGCAATTGCTCACCACTTGCGCTGACCGATAACCAAGTAACGATCGCTACTTCCTGGAACACGCCTACCATTCATATATGAGCGTGATGTCACATCATATGGAATACCCGTTGGCCAGCTGGGCTAGCTGTCCTGGCTGTGCTCCTTCCCAGTCTAGCAGAGGATAGCTGTCCCTGACAAGGGACTTAGCAACAACTGAAAACATCAGTGTGTTATCAACATTCTTCTCATACTAAATCCAAAACACAGCACTAGGAAGAAATTTAACTCTATCCCAGCCGAAACCAGGACAGTATCCACCCCTTATTCTATACCATTTACGTCATGCCTAAGTCTCACATTTTTCAATACATTCCAATTAATCACCACCATCTTTCTTGTCTTTTCATATATATGCATATATTTACACACACAGAGGTATCATTCCCTTAATCTATGGGCCATCCCTCTAAAATGTCCATTGAGTTCATTTAGTCCACGACTTTGGGCTCCACCTGTCATAACGATCCTTCAGGGCAGTAGAGATGGTGTGTGGTGTTGGACTGTTGCATCCTGAAGCCAGTTCTCATTTCCAGTATTGTTGCGCTCGTCTGGTTCTATCGTCATTGCACTTTGCTGTGTTTCATCGGCGTTAGCTCATTCTTCATTAATCTGGGTGGTATTACTGCTATAGCAACCATAGAAATAATGATGATATACAATATCAAATAATAATTAACATCACACAATTTGGTTCATTGGCTATTTTCACCCAAAATCAAATCCCCTTGAGGTACACACTGGACTTCCCCATCCTTTCGCATTACCCACCAAGTGCACCCAGGTCCTTGAGCAAAAGCAATCCCAC
>NW_009191914.1:0-15947 GCF_000690835.1 Fulmarus glacialis
AACAGTTCAATGTCTCTATTTTCTGAGAAGTAAGTCAACATTTCTGTACAGGTTGAACCAGACCATGGATTTTCCTTTTTGCTCTTTTTTTAATCTTTTGGGAATTTTGTAGCTGAAAATTTTATTTACATGATCTTGTCGACCATTCTCTTCAGTCGTTCAATATTATTTTTTAAAAATCGTATTCATATGCATGGAACCTCATGTATCTAAAGTATACTTCACAGACTGAATGCTGTTATCCAGCCAAAAAGCTACATGGGTTACACTCACAACTTACACAGCTAGGAATCTGCAGGCAGAACATAAGCCCATCAAGACGCTGGTGATGAAAACAATTGTGAAAAGTAATGCAATACCACTGGCTTTCAATATTACAAAATCTTTTGAACTGGAAAAAACCACAATGCTAGGCTTGCTTATGTGGACCATTATTTGTGGTGAGCTTTCCCAAAAGCGTTGCACATTGTATAAAGCCTGCTTTTAAAATATGTAATTATTTATGGAGCTAAACTCAGAACTCTTCCGGTTTTAAAAAAGGAATTAAATTCAGGCAAGTTTTTGGAACACAGTTTCAGGCAGGAATGGTCATCTGCTTGTAGACAGACTGATGCTGCTGCAGCTGCTGCTATTCATTATACTGTATTTCACGTTTTCTTCACTGTCAACCTTTTATGCGTTGAATCAGCAGCACTAGGGAAGGACTTACTACGGGAGCATGTTTCTGAGCTGCTCTGGGCTTACGGCTATGCACGTGAGAGCAGAATCTGTCCTGATATGAAACACGGGAGAATTTACTGCAAGAATCCTTCTGTTTATTCTTCTCCTGATTTTATTTCTTCCGTTTCCTCACTTATCAAATGAAGCAACAACTTTCTTCCACAACATCGGCAGAGAGTTAATTCCCAAGATTCCCACTTTGATACTTCCACGTTCCCAGGAACTCACATTTCTGCCAAGAGCAAAACCATTTAGTAAATCTCTGAGAGCTTTTGTAAATAGGATGCCATCCAGCAGATTAATCAGACTTTCAAAGCAAATAGCTGAGGGGTTTGGTAAACAAGAGTTATAATAAAGCAGAGTGTTAAAATACATACATATATGTATTTTTTATATATATATAAATGCTTGCATTACAGGCAGGAAACAATTCATGCCTGGGACGACTGCATTATTAGTCACAGCACTGTGACCTCTCACCCCAAGTGATAAAGTACACAGGTCAGAATTGACAATACATACTCATGGCTGATCATGGCTGCCAGTTATTGATCCAAGGAGGGGGAAAAAAAGAAAACTTTGCAGGAAAAACATTGCTCTGAATTACAAACACGCATTCTCCTGAGACTCAGCAACTCTCTGGGTTTCTCCCACTGGAGCTGGAAAGCAAGAAGTGAGTTCAGCCAGTATTTAATATCAAGTGAATGTGGTGTTTAATCAATACTATTCTGCTTTTGTTCCACGATGTGGAAAGCAGTGTCTATTCATTCAGTAAAGGTTAATGCCAAGGGTCAAGTGATTTCACACTCTCTGTAGGATCCACAACATTTCAGTAGTTCAGATGCCTTGGACAATGATGACTCAGTTGGACTGATTTATTGCCACTCTAAGGCCCTGCTTAATACTAAAGTGCTATCTTATGATAATACCTCAGAAAATAGCACTGATAAAAGAGGAGGCAATAATTACCTACATTTTGAAGTAATGTCTTCATTTCTAACATCCTATAAAGATGTAAGGTCCATTTAAAATGATCTGCTCCTTGTATTAGCAAGTCAGTTAAATCAGATATTATCAGTGTCCTCTGGTTTATGAAATGCTATCTATGCAAAAGAAATCTGGCGGATGTATTAAGAAAAATGCAAATTACAAGCAAATGTAATACAGCACGTCATTTAACATACATTTTAAAGAATAACTTATTTCCTTGTCTACTTGCCCAAATAAAGAAATACTGTTCTAAGACAGATTAATAAGACAAAAAAAGGGAGAAAATTGTCAGACAATGTAGAATAAAAATATAATAATCACCCTATGTTCTAATCAGGCTTTAATATGTGAGATCACATAAGTAACAGTATTTACAATTGCTTCCTTTTTTTCTTTTCTTTAAAATTTCTAACTTAAAGGTAGATATGCAAAAAGGGGAAGGCTATATACTCCCCTTCAATATGATACACTGAAAATGACATTAGGTGAGGTCATTGTCTAAATCAGAATGCATTTGACTTTGTCAGGGGTTCTAATTTTGAACATGTTAGGATCCCTGATTATTATTCAGCAATGTCTTATTCAAGATGTGTTTTATATAATGAAAGAAGTTCAGATGTCACCAGGAAAATAGTGTGAGAAGAATTAATTGGAAGGCTTATCAGAGAAAAGTCATTTAGAATCCAGCTCTACCTAATATATCATTGAATGATGAATATACCAATCAATTAACGAAATAAAATAAATTCTGCAAATTTGACTGAAGACATCCTATTATTATAAGTGGGAGGATATTTGGAACAGTTAATTACTCCTTATTTTAGGTTCTAAGTATGCAAAAATCCTTTATGTGAATTTTCAGCATCCCTCTCTCCCCCAATTGCAGATATTTAGAAATTTCTTCTGACTTGTTTTAAATGACTATGTCATATTTTCTATAACACTACGGCAGATATAGAAGAAAGGCATTTTAATGTAAGTTAAAGGAAAATCTCCTGCGTTCTTACGTTTATAAGATACTGTGTTGTCTTACAAAAAACAGTAATCAGTGCAAAAAAGGCAAAATGTTCAGCATTGTATTTCTTGATAGACGGACTAGTTATTACGAAATAAATCTACATTGTAAGACAACAAGTTTATTGTCTTTGATGTAATAAATTGTTACTGATATTGTGAAATGTTTAGTGAGTGAATTTCTCTTTCCACTCTTTGACCACTCTTTGAATAGAAAACATCAAAAATATCACTAAAGGTCATGAATGATGGTGAAACAATACTGTTAAAGATCAAAACCCAAACCGCCAAGACTCTCTTCTTAAATTCATAGATTTAAAAAGCTCTAAATAGTTCACAATTCCAGACAACAGATTCATACTATCTGACATCTGTTGATTTCTTCCTCTCCCAACAAGGTTTCAAAGTCACAGCCTGAAACATAAAACCTTTCTTGTTAAAATTTCATAAAGAAATTTAGGTGTCAGTAACTGACGTACTTCAGAGATATCTAAGACCATCTCCTAAAATGTCTGGAACAGAAAACAAAAAGTTTGCCTACTTTAAACTAATGGAAGTTAAAAAAAAAAAAAAATCCTTTGTATGAGGAAGGAAAGTGTGTCCTTTTATGTGAACAAGATGCTTTCTTTAATTTATTTAAAAACAGAATGCCTTGGATGATCTCAGTTTACGATAACAAAGACTTTGTCGCACTAAATCAGTCCAGTGCACCATTAAGTTCAGAATCTTGCCTGCAGCCCCAGCCAGCGCCCAATGTATCAGACAACAGGAACATCCAAGGAAAAAGACATATTTTTTCTGACCCCAATGAGTGTGAGTACCCGCCTTGAAGCAGGAACTTTATTAATCCCATTTTTTTCTGCACAAACCAGTATTAGAGATTATTTGCTGGTAGAGATTCACAAGTTAGCATCCAGCACTTATATAGAGGAGTGTAGGAAACACAGTCTGTCTTAACAGTAATTAATTTTCTCATGACTACATACAGGCCCAAAGCATGTGTAATATGTAGTTTCGCTGCGAACAGGAATAGCTGTATATCAGCAATATCCCAAGGTTGCAATAAAGAACAAGAATATTCACAGTACTTAGTGGAATAAACAGCCAGGAAAGCTGAAAATTGCAAAATTGGGCCAAAAGGTGTTCCTAGACAATTTAGCATTACTGTATGATCTAACAATTCACATGTTTCAGCTGTAATCTAACGGCTGGACTGCACATTACTTCTTTCTATTTTGCACACTGCAGTGGAATTCTACTACAGTGGGTATTTTGGAAATGGAGCATTGAAAAAGAATAAGTTGTAGACAGAAGAGAATGGCTATTCAGATCAACATCACTGTAATAGCTAATAGGATACCAACGACAAAAAAAGAAAAAAGAAATGCCTAAAATTAGGCTTCTGATGCCATACTTAGGCAATTAAATAAAAGGCCTAGTTACAAAGACTGCTAAGCAGCCAGGAGCTCCTATTATAGTGGGTGTCATCCTATTGCAGTGAGGGCAGTGAACTAGCTGGCTCCTGAAAAATGTGGCTGAGTATCCAGGCTAATTATGCAAAATACTTGCTTTGTGACAGAGTGCAACATCAGTGAGATTTATACAGGCAGATTTAGCTGCCTTTTATATACTGAGCGGTACAGACTGAATTTGGATCTCCATTCGTGTACAAGTTATATGTGATATGAATGGACATGTGAATCAATCACGAATAAAGTGTTTATTACAACTCTGTTACTTAGTTCTGATTTGTGCTTTTGCCTACTGTTTTCTTCCATTTTTACCACTTTTTTTTTGTTTAGTCTTCAGTTGTCTATGACTTTGGGGTTTGGCAGGCTTGCAGTTGAGTTTTAACTGTAGCATTATTAGAGTACAAAAGAAATTAAAATATTACAAATAAAATGTTTTCTAACTATTACAAATGAATAAAACAAAATTATTTAAGAATTTGATTATTAGGAAACAGAAGTACTGATTTCATATTACTAGGCCACCTGCCAAAGATGGTCAAAATAATGAAAAAGTTAATCTTGTTTAGTTTTATGAAAAATAACACATTGTTGAGATAATTCAGCCTGAGATAAGTTATTTGTAAAACAGCAATTTACCTAGTGGTACTAAATACATGCATAATCAAAAAACATCCATGGTAATCTGAATTCTACTCCAACAGCTAGCTGGTGTTTCTCTGCAGCTCACTGATGGTAAAAGGACCCTGCCTGGGCTCAGGGCTCTTATGGGAGAGGACTTCCTGCAGGGCTGAAACCACGATTTGTAGAAAATTTAAACAAAAAATCCTTGCTACAATGAAGATATCACCAAACCTTGAAATGCAATCTTTCCTTCTAGAATTGTTTCTGTGCCTTCACCGGGGTGTGCAATGGATTTCGTGCACTCAGGTGCAACCTGTTGAGAATGCGTATGTGCATCTCTTAAAAATTTCAATCTGAAGTCTCCAACTGTTAAAGGTTGGCTTCCACTGACCTAGAAGATTAAACAGCTACTGCCAGCGTGCTGAACAAGACTGGCATCCTAACTGAACCCACAGAGTGACTTTGGAAAGACAAGACAGCTCCCAGCTGCCCAAGAGCAGAGTAAATGTGGCTTTTCATATCACTATGAGTAGCGACGGACACCATACCAAACTGAAATAAATAAACAAGCTTTCAGAAATTATCAGATGATATCACACAATAGTCAGTTCAGTCAGAAGAATTAAAACCAAAACAGTTCACCGAGCCTAAAAAATTCAGAAGGATGTCAAATAATGAAAGTTGCTTACCTTCTCATTTACTTTCTTTCAAGCATTTCCTGAAGCAGTTATTTATGCTGGAAGTGCAGGTCACCACGAGGGAGACTCTAGAAGAAAAATATTTCCCTTTACTTTCAATTCTGATGAAAAATCCCATCTTTCCTGAAAACACTCATACCATTTGTAAAGTGCCATTATTCTCTGCACTGTGTTTGTTACCCACAATGTCTCTAAAACAGGAAATTAAATCCATCATTATGGACCCGTAAGCCAAATCCCTGCCTTTACTCACAGTTATAATATGATGTCTCTCATGAAAATACCCAGGAGTAGATACACTCTGCACCTCCAGGCTGCACAGCTCTTGCTCAGCTCCCTGTAATTTCACTTGCTGTCCTCCCTCCATCCTGCCGGGCTTGGCAAAGCATCCCTTGAGGCCATGGCTCCCGCTGCTGTCCCCTTCCTGTTGTACATCGTGATACACAGGGCCCACCTGAGAGCGCAGCATCCTGAATCCTGACCCCAGGCACACTCAACAGCCTTGCAAATTTTCCACACCTGTGAAACAGATGGGGGAGAATATGTCAAAGGCAGCTGTTTTACCGTGCAGCATTAGTCTGTTTTTAATCTCTTCGCTTCAGTTGCTGAACTGAAATGTTATACAAATATGTCATTCTTTATGACAAAAGCCAAATAAATGCTAATACTATCATTAAAAAGAAACTTGTGTCTGGGGTGTAATGGGGAGATCAAATGACAGAGGCAGTAGCTTTTGCTCGAGGAAAGAAAATGTAAGTGTTCTTCATCTTAAAAGAGGGATGCCACTGCAACACATCAGTTGGGTTACATTGATCTGGGTGCTACATAGCGCAAATACTCCAAACCAGGTCTCCATCTGCTGCCATTAAGCACAGAAACACTGAACTGTGGTGCCCAGACCGAAACAATACTCTGGCTGGCTGCTATGATAAACCTCGTGTTGGAGACTGGGCTTGACTGACCACATTCTGCAAAGAAGCCTGTAATCCGCCCTCAGAGATGGGATGTGCTGATATGACCTCCTTGGTGCAAAGTGCATAGTTTTCCAGGAAATACCATTTTTAGCTGTAATAGACATACCTTTCCTATTGAATGAGGCCTCGCCACTTCGTTTCTTGAGTGTGATTACCAAATAGCACATACTTAAACTAGATGACAAGAGGAACCAGAGCTCTCTTTGAGTCAATCAAAGACAGCATGGTTTGTTTATCTTGGAAAAAGAAGTCTTTAATCTTTACATGCACATTATTTGTTCTGCCTTTGCACAGTGCCCACCACAGTGAGACCCTCATCCAGTGCTGGAGCAAATAGACAGTATAAAAAACCAGAATGTTTTTGCTTCCTTTCATAACTGGTGACTTATCATCTTCTCAGCATCTAAATACTGTGCTTACACATAATGCTGACTGAAGATCAAACGAGTGTGTAGACAGCATCCCTCCACAACCTCCCATCCCTCTCCGCACAGTTGTTCGCATCAAATTTGAGGTCAGTTCAGTCAAAGCTACCTCAGCTTTGTTAAATTTTTTGACAATACTGTAGCTTTTGGATGCCAGTGCAAACAAGCTGCCATCACATCCCCAGGATTAGGAAAGATTTTAAATTTCAGTCAACTTGGCCTTGTTTGTTTGCCTTAGCTAAGATGAGGAGTTGTCAAACTACACAATTTCCATAGCTGTCAAGGATGTTTTTGAACATGCAAATCTGCAGTACATTTTATCACAAACATTGCAAAAAGCTTTAAAACCGGGACATATGAAATATGTATACTTTCTTTTTGTTAAAAAAAATAAAGTCTCTAGCTCAACATATAGGCCTTCACCCTGTATATCAATGTATTGCTGTCTTGTCTGTTTTGTAGCCAAATGGAGACAATAGAGCATTAGCAGCATTGTCAGCTCCTTCAGTTTCTCTCATTTGAGCCTTTTACTATACACAGGCATGAAGAATGTTATTCAGTTTTTATTCTGCTTGGAAGCCTTGAAATTTTCTGAGGATGGGACCCAATCCCGCATACCAGGCTTAGTCTACCCCATCAAACAGGTATTCAGAAGAGGTTGGTGTACACAGCAGCAGCTTGCCTAACGTACTGAGAGAGATGACGAGCAGTCTGGAGCGTGTTGGGTCCATTCATCAGTTCTCAGGTATGCACTGCCCTTCCTCACTCGGTCACCACACTGCCAACCCACAATACAGAAAATATCTGACTATGGTCTCTGCAGCACGTTAAAAGTGAGTGGAAGATGTCACTCTTACCACTTAATGCATGAGAAACCCATAGTTACAATGACCAGGAAATGAACAGCTAATTACTTCCAACAACCATCACCACAATTTAAAATCAGTTACTTTTTCCTAACAAGTACATTTAACATTAATGAAGTTAACATAAAACATTTTTTTAGGAAATGTGTCTCCTCCCAGTTCATTTAAGTTTTGGGGTTTTACAAACAAAAATGTGTAAATGTGTGAACTTCAAACCCATTTCTTTTACTTTAGGCACACAGTGATCTTTTTTGACTTGCTCCCCCAATGCTGCTGTGCTCTCCTCCCTCTCCATAGACCTCCACCGCTGTTGACACGTAGGAGCAGACGTGGTGGTGATTCATCAGCCTGCAGGTCTGCCGCTGAACTCTGAATTCTTCCACTGGTGCCTAAAAACACATGTAAGCTGGGTCTTGCACACAGGACAGAATTCTCCGCTTTTCGTGAGAAAAAGTTGCTCTTTGAGTTTTACCTGCCTGGGAGTTGTCATCTTGGTAACAATTAGAGATTTCATGTTAAATGGGCTAACTCTGCTACAGCAGCAAGGGAATATTTGAAATGCTAATGAAAGACCCAGACAAAACAGACTGAAGGATCTGTTGGAGAAACTGCAGAATCAACCAAGATGCAGAGGAGAGAGACTGTGAAGAGAGTACAGTATTTATCTCTGCTGTGGCAAGCATGTTGCCTTCGTCAGGCAGAAATGTTGGAGAGTATTCCCTGTTTTTGAGCCTTTAGTTTAGGTTCGAGTCACTTATTTCGAATAAGCCAGATCGCTGTGTTCTGCCTACAGAACCCCAATACAAAATATCATGTTTCCCCACTTCCCACATGGAATAAACATACAGGAGTAAAACAGACAAGATTTCATATTATATTTGGCAGTTAGTCTAATGAGTCATTGCCAATATACATTTCTTCTAGAAACACATTGCTTATAGTATATATGGAGTGTTAAAACCTTTATATTCTAGAATATTATAAGACTAAGCTGAACGCAGCTATTTCCAGTATAGAAATACAGTTGCCAAGAAATAAGGGTGATTCAAACACTGCACTTTTACTTTTTCTTAAGGACAACAATCCTCTGTGCTCCTGCAGACATTTTGAAGGAGCTGTTGAAATGTATTATTCTGCACATTTAATACCACGTAGGACTCCGAACAGATAAAGTTATACAATGCCTTAGGCAATTATGAACAAGGATTATAGGGAAAAAGAAGGCTGTAATGTAGAGTACAAGCGGCATGATATAAGCAGAATATTTAATATTTAGGACAACAAAATAAATAACACACAGTCTTGGCTACCGCAATAACAGACACCAATTCTTTTTTCTGCAGTTCAGATCCGTTTATCTGAACCAGTAATGTTCAAATTCATTAATGAAGCCATTATTGATTTGTGGAACATGACTTAAAATCTCAGCAAACACCGAACAATCTGTGAGGAGCTCTTAAATACTGAACGTATGTAACTAGACATCTCAATTTAACAACCAGACATACATTAAACAGCATTAATAGCTAGGCACTTAATGGATCAATTCCCACTGTTTGTGTAATGTGGAAATAAAAAAGGCTTATTAAATGACAAGCTTTCCCTGGTTTGTGCTAATTAATTATACACTACATCTGACTGCTAATTTAGTGGGAAAATGCAGCCCAAAACTATGGTTTCTGCTTGAACTTTGCCTCAGCACCACCTAATTCAGCACAGAGTGCAGCTGCGACCTGCCTCTGAACGACGACAGTATTAAATTAGAGCACAAGGCCATCAATTTAATAAGTACTGTAGCAGGTAATTTGAATAAGGACAGTATTAGTATTCTACCAGTGCACAACTAAAAGCAGCTGACCTTTCAGACCAGAGAAGATCCTTGAACACATCTAGCTGAATCGGAGAACACAGTAATAATCTGACCACGTTAAGAGTGCCAAGAGAGACTTTTACAGCTCTACACCCGTTACTATACATCAGCTACGCTACAGTATATAAGAACACTTTATGTACAAAAAACCAAGGTTATAAATAGAACAAAGGCAACGGGAAAGATATATTTGCAGTGGCACATTTGAAAATTTTCCTTATTACCCTGATTTATGGAATAAAGAATGTAAAATTAATCAATGCACATAAAAATGCACTACGAACACCCACATAACAACTCAGTGACTTTTCACTGCAAATTTAGTACCAAGAACACAGGTATGTGTTGTGTAGTAAAAGTACAGCATATAAAATTATTTTGCTATCATATTTGTTTTAAACGCAGCCATATAAGAAGGACACAGCATTAAGGCAAGAGAAAGATAATGCTTTTCAACTAATTGGCAAGTTTTTCAGAGGTTTATAACTACAGTAAAAGTTCCCTTTCAATAGACTGTTGGTGTAGCCACAGTGCTATGTGAAATTCCTCTAAATTCAGTGAAGCTACTTTTAAAGGAATGAGGAGGTTTTTTGTAAGGGTTTCTTATAAATGTTAAAAATCACACATAATATCAACAAAAGAAAAATCAGAATCGTACTCAATGATTGAGGGCATAACAATTTACATGAAGAACCAGAACGATTTTCTGTTTTGTTCATTTTCTGAGGGATTTGGGGGTTGTTGTTTTTTTTACTGGGTGGAGGGAAGGTTTTTAAGGAGTAGGTAATTCCAGTCTTCAGGGATTCTTTCCTGATGGATATCTTCTAGCAGATCTTTTTTTAATGGGAGTAGAGTTTTCCATATGGCCCTGGCCTCTGTTTATCAAGTTGTCCCTTTCTCACTTGCAGAAATAATTCTCAGGATAAAACAGTGGAAAAGTACACTGTCCTACCAGAACTGCTCCAAAAGCTAGGATACATAGTAAAAACTTGATTGAGAGCCTTATCTTTTATTTCCTTCCTGAAAAATACAATCCAGTTCCTCAGGTCCTACCATGTCCACCACTTATTTCAGAAATGGGCATGCATTCACACAGTGCCAGTGATCACACAAAAAACTGTTTATTGATGCATGACTGAAATGTTTAGTAATACCCGATGCCTCTCAAACGAGCAGGCCATTTATTTTCAATGACATAAGCCTGTTTAACCTGATTTTTCTAGATCTTAAAGTAGAATTGTGCATAAAACTGTGGTGCTTAGAATATAACAGTTATGTGGACATATGAATTACTAAACAGCTATGAAAGAACAGATATTTCTTCGTATGATAGTGTACACTGTTTCCTGGAGCATCGCTTACAAATGTTAAACACAGTCTGAGCTTTTAAACCTCTCATCACAGCAAATAGATATAAGTTCATTTTGGACTTCTACCTTTTATTCTCCTGAGTTGGGGGTAATGAGACCCACCTCGTCTAGTTGCCAGTAAGACTCAGCAGAACAGACATGCATATTTATGCCAACTCCTGGAAACTGACAGAGTTTGTCACATCTCCTCAGAAGCCAGGTTCAAAAATTTCAGGCTGTTTTTACTTTGTTAACACTGGCAGGAAAATTGACCAAATTTGGAGGGACAATTGATATTTTGATATTATTGCAATACTGAACGCATTTTTCATGGCCGTAACCAGGCATACATCATACTGACAGACAATTTACAAAATGGGTATTGTTCAGTTAAAATATGCATAAAGCATTGTGGGCTATATAAAATATTTATGGTCCAGATGCAAATGGCAGGTAGAGGACCCCTCTGGGGCAGAAGGGGTCCAGTCTGGAAGGAACACAAAAGAAAAGCAACATGGAGGATAAAAGAGCTGATATGGAAATGGGGAAGATAAAGCCACATATGGAGGTGACTTGCTGCCTAGAAAATAATGTGATCCTCTGTTGTGGGTTCACAAAGTCCTGTAGTGTTCATGCCATGAAAATGCTGGCATTCTGTACATATTCCAGGTTAAAACCTATGCATTGTCCCAGATTACAAATTCAACAAATATGAAAGTAAACCCTCTGAGGAAAAAAAAACCAAACCAAAACAAAAAAAACCCCACCCAAACAACCAACCCAGCTCAAAATTAGGACATAATAGCAAAAAAACCCTCAAAACCCCATTGAATTATGACCAGATGACTAGGAGTCAGACAAAAAGAACTATGTAATTCTAGTTTTGTTTGTTCGTTTGCCCACCCTGTAGTCTAGTCTAATTCATGTGTTTACCTAGTACCAAGGTAAATACATTAGATATATTAAACCAGTTCACCCTTAATGAAAAGGGCAAGAAAATAAGGCTTTAAAAATTAGAAGAAAAGGCGAAAGACGATGAAGAATGAGATATGAAAAAGTATCTAAGAAAAGAGGATTCTTTTTCCTCCTCCATCTATTTCAGCCCATGCAGATCCTGCAGTTGCCCAACATCATGCATGTTTTCTCCTAGTTTTCTGGGCTAAATAATGCTGGGAATTAAAAATCATAAAGGAGAACTGTAACTCAGTGATTTTCAGAAAAAAAAGTTCTACAAACTACTTTAAATAAGTTTTCTCTCTGTTTTGCTCATTCTTAGCACCTCCTTTCTTCTTTTTTTTTGCACAGTTTTAAAAAAGGTATTGTTACATGCCTAAGCCACAGAGGACTGAGTGCAGTGTTGAAACATGTTACACAAAAGACACATGACAAGATATTTCCATTAAACTTACACTACATAAAAATGGAGGGTAAACGGGACATGATTCATTCATGAATAGAGCCTTTAGTCTGATTTGTGGCAATAAGTATGCTGTCATAGGCTTACTTATTGCTAAGAATGTATCAAATTACCTTTGCCGCAATTATTAAAATTCCTTCTCCACCTCACAAGTGAAGTTGATTTCAAGTGCCAAGAATCTCCCCAGTGAGCTTTCCCATCAAATATTTCATAACTAAAACGTTAAATACATCTGCTAAAAGAGGACAAGTAATAGTATAATCCATTTTATTTTAAAAAGGCATGTAATTTCAGAAAGTACTAATACTAATAATATAACCACCTAGTTTAAATGTGATAGTGTATAATACCTTACCTGCCAGTCTGCTTATCTAGCATCCACAGTAGCTATACATGCAGATGGCACTGCTTAACACAAATTGCTTAACTTTAGAACTAAAATGTTTGAGATCAGTTTTAAAACAGCCCAGCAGAAAATTATAATTACCGCAATAAATACTGATTTTCTTCAGGGCATCCATGTCATACAAGAAAAAAATTCAGTGTCTTAACTCTACTTAATTAGGCAACTCATGTTTTCACTACCGAAATGGGATAAAAGTAGTCTATAAATTTGTTAATTAACTAATTGTATTCTGGCATTTCTGACATAGCTGTGTTCTGGAGAGAAGGAAGAAAAACAATGAAATCCTGCTACATAATATAGCAGAAGTATAATGATGAGCCCATCTTTGTAGATAAATATATTATTTTTCGCTGCTACAACTGAAGCTCTCAAAAAGAAACAATGACAACCAGATCTCTCGTCCCCACTAGCAATACGTGTTTTAGAATTATTTTTAATGAATAGATTATTGGCTGTAAGGGTAAAAAATGTTGAAAGCAGGTACAGTGTGCTGTTATAAAAATGTTTCAGCATAAAGCAAAACTTTACATCTAGCCCTGAATATAACAGAAATAGCAAATTTGGTGGCTGTTTTTTGGCTGGCTGGTTCTTTTGCTCTCCCTCCCCCATTGTTGGGTTCCAGACAGTTTGAATGTGACAGCTTTGAAGTTTTGGGCTCTGGCAGTATTGAGAGTCCCTTATTGTCAGGCAATTTTATTGCTACAATACGGCACTGCAATGGAAGGCTGTGGTTGGGAAAAGTTCCTGGGGTGTGAGGACTAGTTCCATACCAGGACTTGTAGATCACAAGCTAGAATGGATCTGTGTTCAATGGAAAGCCAATACACAGTATGGTACTTTGATTAGGATGATACAATTTACTTGCTTTAGTTTCTGCATTTGAACAAATAACAGAATCCCATCGCCTTTACTTCTTCTGGTAGTCAATGCTCTCCTTCCTCTGTTTCTGTGCTAAGGTAATTTAATGAGGTCTTTACATTCATTGTAAATTAATCTTCTCTGAATCAAACCTTGATAGTCCCAATCCTGCTTGCACCCTGGTAAGAGTCTTTAATGACCTTTTCCTGTTCATCCTTATTCCTCTTCACACAATAAATATCTTTAATGACATCAATGACACAATCCCTTCTGCCCTATCATTTCTGTGACTCATCACATGGGGAAAAACCTAATCCTCATAAACATCCCTATTCCTTGTCTCTACATTAGTACTTCTTGGGAAAGAACGCTCTAGAAAATGCTGGAAAGCATTACAAAAGTCAAATGTAATGTTAAAAATTATTAAGAATGGAATTTAGAATCAAACAGAAAATGTGTCACATAACAGAAAACTGTTTTAAGAAGTCCTGAATAAACTCACATCTTGAATATTGCTTCAAATCTAGTCGCTCCAACTCAGAAAAGTATCATAGAGCAAGGCAGGGCTATGGCACAGAGCTGGACAAAAGAATGATCCAATGCAGGGACCAATTTTCTATGAGGAAAGCCATAACAGGTTAGGAATGTATTGGGGAAAAAGAACCTAAACATAACAAGGAAGGAGAAGATACAGCAAAGGTCTGTATAATCATTAAGGGTACAGTGGGGTGTTTAGAGAATAATTACTAGTTATTTCACCCCTTGGAACCAGCAGGCATTCAGAGAAGCAGGTTTAGCACAAACAAAAGGAACGAAAAGCAACATGCAAATAAACAGATGCAATCTTTGTCTCAGGATACTGTCAAGCACAAACGGGTTCAAAAAGGATTCAAGCAGTATAGGACCAGGTGTAGTCTGCATCCTCCTGGATGTCCAGTTCTCAGTGCAACGTTAACATGATTAAAGAAAACTCCTAATCATTCATTGGTAAATGGTGTCCCATCATTTACCAATACAAGGCCAACAGAAACACTAAATCATCGGAATTTTCTCAAAAATCAAAATGCCAGTTTTTCACGGCTATTGTTTATGTTTTATTGCAAAGTCTGAACTAATGGAATTATTTTTCTTCTCAAATATTTGAAGGTCATAATTTTGATCAGTTTATTTATTTAAAGAAAAAAAAAAAAACAAAATGAAACAAAACAACAATAAGCCACAAACATTATACGTGCGTGAATTCAGACTCTCAGGTTTATCATTCTCTTCTCAGTGACTGTGGAAACCACCCCAGTCCTGTTTCTCGTGCTGATAATTTGGGCATCATTTTTGAGTAGGTCCTCTTCCTAAGGCTTCAATTCTAGGCTTTAGCTAAGTGTGCTGATTCTTCCTGCGTAAGGAAAAATCTCCAATATACTGTCTTATCTATTCATCCTCATAGCTAAACCAACTTACATCCTGATTACTGAGACATCATATTCCATGACCCTGTTAAATAAAGCCTTGCCCTACTCATATCCTTCATAATGCTACTGGAAAGATACAACGTATTGCTTTTATGTGTGATCTTTGTCTATTTGTAATACAAAACCCCCACAATATTATTACTAATAAAAGTAACAATAATATCATGGTAAATATAATAATAATGTTTAAAAGTAATTACATAGTACACACCACAACACACAAATCTCAAAAAAAGATCTACGCTTCTTTCAGTTTTATTAAGGTAGACCCAAAAATGACTTGATTAACTTCTCTGTATTTACAGTGGTTCTCACAAGAGCAAAAATCACTATCTTCTAATCTTGACTGGCCCAAAGACCCTAAAACAGGTAATTCAAAAAAGCCTAGGTATTTTCCTAAAGATTGTCTTAGGCTGTTCTTGTTTTCATCTCTAACTGTATGAACCTTCCAGACTAATAAAAGACACATCTTTCCTTGAAAAAGGAATGCTGCTTGTTTCAGTATTTCCAACCTTTCATCTTGCTTTAAAGTGCCCTTTTTAGAAGCACAGAATCACAGGGTTTGGATTGGAAGGGACCTTCAAAGATCATCTAGTCCAACCTCCCTGCCATGGGCAGGGACATCTTCCACTAGATCACATTGCTCGAAGCCCCATCCAACCTGACCTTGAGCGCTTCCCCTGATGGGGCATCCACAACTTCTCTGGCAATCTGTTCCAGTGTTTCCCCACCCTCCATCTGTCCTCTTTCAGTTTAAAACTGTTGCCCCTTGTCCTGTCACTACAGACCTTGGTAAAAAGT